>NC_060278.1:31159255-31416441 GCF_021613505.1 Equus quagga
ATGCTGGCCCTCTCACACTCAGGCTCTTGCACACTCACACAGACCCAACGCAGGCTCTCGCACACTCACACAGATCCACATGCAGGATCTTGCACACTCGCACAGACCCACACAGGCTCTCTCACACTCAGAACTGCACACTGGTTCTCACTCACCCACGTTTCTCAATTGCACAAGTGCACAGTCAGGGCTCTGAACCCCTCCTGAGGAAAGTGCCTGCCCGGCTCTTTTCTGCTGCCTCCACTCCACCAACCAGGCAGCCCACTCAGCAGACATCACTTCCTCTCCGCGAGCCCCTCAGTCACAGGGAGTGTTCAAATGTCCCCTGTGCCCGGAGCCCTGCCACCCACCCACGCTGCCCTGGACGCATGGCCATGGAGCGACACCTCCTCCGAGGGAGTCACCAGGTCTCCCCGGCCCAGACCAGGACCACCAGCTCTGATCTGCATGAAGCCCCTTCAAAGCCCGGCTGGGAGCACCAGGCTCTGGGCACAGGGTTAGTAACGGGCCTGGGAGGGTCGCTTGGGCACAACCAAGCCCCAGCCCCATGCATTTCAGCGCAGCCCTGGCCTCGGGCCACAGGAGCAGCGAGCATACTCCAGGCCCCCCACGGACCCGCAGGACCAGCCCTGGGGGGATGTCGTAAAGTGAGGGCATGGACGAGTCACTGCAGAGGCACTGGCTCCTTTCTGAGCAGCTGCCGCTGAGGCCAGCACGTCGCTTCCCTGCTCTGCACGTAAGCTTTGACAAAACAGGCTTCATTCCGCCCAACGTTGGTCACCTGAAATGACTCATTTAAACATAAACGGTGAAGTACTCTCCAATATCAAACACCAAATGGTGGTGAGCAGAGGCCGGCCACACCCTGGAGGGTCTGGGGGCACAGGGAGCGGGGCCTTGCAGGGGTTGGGGGGAATGGCAATCTGCGACAAACTGCCTTGAACCCAGCATATATGGGGTTAAAACCGAAGACATTCATCCCGGTTCCCTGCTTCTTTAGTGTCACTCATATATAAATATCTGCCTCTTTAACCTTTGACTCCATGAGCTTCACAACCAAATAGAAGGTACACGTTGTTAAAGCCCAGATGGGCTGGTGCTGGGCTCACATTACAGTTTTAGCTAATCATGCGTCCTTGCAGTCCACCACAGGGAAAATGTTGTCTAGAGAATGTCAGAAAGCTGAGTCTTCCCAGACCTCAACTCCTCAGCTCCCTGACACCAGGATCCACCACACATCATGAAGGCAAGACAGCCAAGGAGGCCCACCTGCAATCCTCCAGTCTCACAATTCCACCCTCCCTACAAGCAGCCACCTTCCTCCAAGCTCTCAAAAACCCTACCCACGCCTTGACAGGGAGCCAGTAACTTTTGAGGCACTAGCCCTTGCTTTGCTCCCTCTGCCTGGGAAAGAAAAGGAAGCCTTTCCTTTTCACTCAAGACTCTCTTATTATTTCGATTGGCCTTGGGTTCAGAGACCGAACTTTTGGGAACATCTAGGCATGTCCCGAAGAAGTCAGGCAGGGCTGCTGGGAATCCATTTTCAGGGGAGACCACGGAGCCTCCTTAGTCAAGTTTTGACCCCGAACTCTGCCCTGTCCAGAGAGTGGACTGTCAATTCACCGTCCACTGTGATGTCAGCCTCTCATATTTGTCCTCTGCCCCAGTCCCCGTGAACTCACGTAGCGGACAGATGGGAGAAGAAGAGAAAAATGAACTGTAGCTGCTGTTTCCACTAAAAACACTTTCAGTTCCTTCACTGGGCTGAGGCAGTGGCGCTGTGATGATCATATGACAAAGCACAGAATGGCAGAGTGACTCTCACTGCCACAGCAGCCCAGCGGGGCCTGGAGAGCGGGCACACAGCCCAGGGCCAGTGCTTCCTGGTGGAGGGCGTGCCCTAGGACACAGTGGGCACGATGACCCTTCACCCCATTTCGCAGCCAGAAGAAGCTAAGAGACTTTTGTGAAGGCTTATCTGGTGCCCAAGGAGACCCTCCCACCGCGCCCCCCCAGAATATGTGAAACTCTGAAGGGGCCACATTACCCAAATTAGAGCCCAGAATGAAAGCTCGTCACTGTGAATGAGCGCACATCGCCGCCGCAGCATGGCCTGACCTCCATCCACCTTGGCTGTGACACCCGGTTTTTTAAGCTCCTTTTCCTCACAAAGATCCAAACCTCACACTCTTTGTGGCCTGAGCCTCCTTTGAGGCAGAGCCTGGCTCCCTGCTGCACGGAGTTAATGCAGTCCCCGTCCTGCCAGCCAGTAAGCTTCTTCACACAAATACCAGAGACCCAAGTCTCGGAACTGTCTGTTCCTTATGAAGGACTATTTTGCATTTCAGAGAGAAAAGGACCACAAACACTGAAAGCTCAGTGTGAGAACAAGGGCTACTTGTGGACGGCGTGCCTGTCATAAAGTCCGGGCCAGACCCACAAGAAGGGAAGGAAGCTCCCTCCACGCGCACAGGTTTGCTGCCCACGCTGCCCTGACTTCCGTGCACATTCATGCTGCAGCAACTACGCTGTTCGCCAGTCCAGACGTGGGGCGAGTAGATTTTCCTTAGCGAGTGGAGGCTGTTTTCACGTGGACGACAGCATTCACCACCTTGCTCTGGGCAAGTTACCTTACTGCCTTCGAACCTGATTCTTCAACTTTTAGTAATAGAAAAGTAAAATCTAAACTGAAAGATTATTATGAGGACTCGATGGGATAATATATGTAAAGGGAAAAGTCAGTGCTCAGTGAACAGTAACAATAATAATAGCTATCATGAGAGTCAAGGAAAGTTGGTCTCCCTTTCATCATTCAACTTGGAGACCACCCTTCTCCCCACATCACTGGGATTTCAGCTGCTCACTGAGAAGGAGAGTCAAAGCCATCACTCTCTCCCCCAAGTTCTTTAATAAATAATTCTTATTGAGCCTTGCTATGAACGAGTCATTGGGCTCAATCTTTAGAGAGGATAAAAAATACGTGCCATGATCTCTGGTCCCAAAGAGCTGACAGATTAGTTGGTGAAACTGAACATAAAAGTATGAAGAAATTGGTGCCGGCTCCGTGGCCGAGTGGTTAAGTTCGCGCGCTCCACTGCGGCGGCCCAGGGTTCGGATCCTGGGCGCAGACATGGCACCGCTCGTCAGGCTACGTTGAGACAGCGTCCCACATGCCACAACTAGAAGGACCTGCAACTAAGATATACAACTATGTACAGGGGGGTTGGGGAAATAAAGCAGAAAAAAAGCGAAAAAAAAAGATTGGCAACAGTTGTTAGCTCAGGTGCCAATCTTAAAAAAAAAAAGTATGAAGAAATTAAGTAGTGAAGACATGGTTAGAGTTGTCCTAAGATGCACATAATTAGTAGCTAGACGATAGTGTTTTGATTTAAAGCAAGGGAACAGTAGCGTGGAACGACCCAGCCAACTCCACGCATGAGGGACTGAGTGGGCGGCGGTGTATGTGAATGAATGAGAGGAAGGGAGGCGGCTGGTGCGGGCAGGAGGAGTCTG
Organism: Equus quagga; assembly: GCF_021613505.1. Taxonomy (NCBI): domain Eukaryota; kingdom Metazoa; phylum Chordata; class Mammalia; order Perissodactyla; family Equidae; genus Equus; species Equus quagga. The sequence goes on from NC_060278.1 coordinate 31,162,769, forward strand.
TGCAGTCAGAGGCAACATCCTGCGGGCAGGGTCCACACCTGAGGAGGGGGAGGAGGTAGGACCACAGCCTTTTATATACAGAAAAGGAAAATGCAAGTCGCCTTGCCTCAAGGAGAGATGTCTGAAATTCTTGATTTATAAAAACTTGTCTTAGGTATGTAGTTTCCGATCAGGGGAACTATTTCAAGAGGCAGCCACTGTGTGAAGTGTTCCAGAGATTTGGAGGTAGAATCACAGAGACTCGTTGGAGGGACCCATCCCTGACACATCCTTTCTGACTTTTGATTGTGTTGGAGAACACACCGCTGTAGCAAAAGGATTTGGCAACCAGCTGTACTGTTTCTGGATGCACCTACGCTTTAGGGAGGTTTCCAGTGGATGATGTCCGTGGGCTTCTCTCCAGTTAGCAGGGCTGGGGGGATCCACGGTTGAGCAGTGGAGACGGAGAACTCACCATGCAGTGTGTAGCTCAGCTGCAGCAGCTGCTGGAGGAGCTCTGGTCAACCACCGTGCACCCCCACGGCAAGAACAGCAGGAACAAACCAGGGTGATGCGTAGGTGTGGTTCTAAGAGCTATGGGAGGGATACTTAATGGTGGCATGAAATCTGAAAATCGCTGGCAGCAAGAAAGAACTGAGAGGTGGAGAGCACCTCTATCTGACAGCTGCAAGGTGGGACACTGTGGACAGTACACAGAGAAGGAGAATAGGCCCAAGGAAGATGACACAGAGACATCTGAGGAGGAAAACTCCCCACCTGAGACACCTGTGAATAACGTGGGGTGTGATCAGAGAGGGGCTGATCAAAGAGTGTGGGGCGCATTGCTTTGATCTGCTACCTGACGGGAAGGGTGGTATGAACAACAGCAGACTAGACACCCTGGCCGAGGATGCCCCGCCGTCATCACAGGCCTCAGCGCCAGAGCCACGGCACCACCCAGGGAGGGCAGCGAATGCACAGGTGGCATGGAGCCCCAAAGCTCCCGTGGTTAGGGTTTGCTGGAGGGGCTCCAGAGCTGGACTGTCTGGGCTGGACCCCCTCCTGCCACTTACGATCCGTGATGAGACACAGAAAAGACCAACACTGTCTGCCTTGGCACCCTCATCTGTAAAACGTGGATAGTAATCACACACACTTCACTGGTAGCTGTGAGGACTAAACACACAGCACTTAGAACAGTGCCCGAGACATCAACACTCGACGGGTGTTGTTGCTGCTGCCACCACCGCTATTGTTGGTGGTGGTGATGGTGGTTAAGGGACCAGTGAAACAGAACACCTTCCATGCACAGCGCAGCCTACTGGTTGTGCCAGTTGACCTACGGTTATCAGATGTTGGAAGGAAAACCCCACTGGTGTCCAGGCTTCTGTCACTCCTGCTTTGTTGGGGCGTGTACCAAGTGGTGTCACTTGGTTGTAGAAAGACATCATTCTGGGATCCAAATCAAAGAGTATCCTACAGGATTGAAAACACCAGAAAACTTTATGAAGAGCTAGAGTCCTGCTTTAGTAGGTGGGACCAAGAGATAATGAAGGTTCAAGTTACAGTAAAATTAAATCCAAAGATGCTGTCAGAAAACAACCCCTCCTCAGCAGTTGTCCGACGTTTGCTGAGCAAGCAGAGCCAAGCCAAGCTCTTCAGCTGGGACCGTGAAGGGGCACCTTCCCGCTTCCTAAGAAGTGCAAACACCCTCTGCATTGTCATCAAAGAATTTTTTCTGAGTGCTGGAGGACAGTGCTGGGTTAGAACAACAAAGCAATGTAGTTCCTATCACCCTGGAGCCTGTCATGTTAGACGGTCAGGGCTGCCCGGTCTGTAACTTCAGTAGTAAATACAAAATTTCTCAAGATTCAAGGCAGTTGAATCCAAAATCAGTACTAAGAATCGACAGCAAATGCCTCCCCAGATGCAGGAGACACAGAAGATTGGCACGTGAGGGAACTCATGCATGTTCTGTAGTCTCTGCCTCTGAGAAATCCCAGTCCAGTTAGGGAAAAAAAGCAGCCACTCTGTTCTCTCCTTTACCTAATTCCAGGTCTACAACTTACTATCTTTGAATCCCCCTAACTCAAAAAAATTGGCAAGTGTTAAGCATCAAGGACCACGCTTGAAATTCTGGCACAGGGATGCACAGGCACAAAGTTGTGGGACCGTCACCATGACCTGAATCCAGACCCTTTACCGCCCAGAAGGAAGTGCTGGACCATCAGCAGTCTCTCCCTATCGCCAGCTCTCTCCACTCCCTCCCAGAACTACAAATCTACCTCCTATCTCTGTAGATTCTCCTATTCTGCCCATTCCATATAAATGGAGCCACACAACATGGGCCCTTTCATGTCTGGCTACTCTCCCTCAGCATCCTCTTTTCAAGGTTCATCCATGTTGTAGCACATGTCAGTGCTTCATTCCTTGTTATTTCTGAATAATATCCCGTCATATGGATATAATCCATTTTGTTATCCATTCCTCAGTTGGTGGACATTCAGGTTGTTTCCACTTTTTGACAATTATGAATAATGCTGCTATGAACATTCAGGTACAAGTTATTGTATGGACACATGTTGTCAGTTCTCTTGGGCATATACCAAGCAGTGGAATTGCTAGGTTAACTGGTAATCCTATATTTAACATTTAGAGAAACTGGAAACTGTTTTCCAAAGAGGGTGCATCATTTTACACTTCCATCTGCACTTCCTTCTGGGGCAGAGTCTCAAGGTCAGTCAGAGGTTAAAAGACCAGGACTTCTCAGGTCTCTCTTGGGTGTGGGCACAGCCCCTGGCATGTTCACAGTCCTATATTTTGGGTGGTCTTCTAGACTCCCGGACATCTAGGAGCTTTCCCAAAGTCCTCCGTGGACCTCTGTATTCCCAGATTTTAAATTTGGGGTCAGATTCTTGTTTGGGTCGGCTTCTTATTGAGCTCTTGTCACCTCAGGTGGCTGTGATGTTGAACAGTTGCCGCTGATTTTCTTCGACTGTTGCCCCAGGAAGAGGCTGCTCACAGCCGGCAGACTCTGGGCCAGGTCGCGTGAAGACAAGACTCTAGGCATGGGGCTGCTGGGAAGCTCCAAACCCGTTCTGCCCCTCCAGGGCTGCTGGATGCAGTGTCCTGTGGATACTGTGATGGTGAGGCTCTCGGTCTTCAAGGATACCACAGAGCTGGATGAGGGAAGAGCTCAAGTTAAAACAACACAAAACTTGCTGTTTTTACCAAGATTCCGGCATTTTTGAATGCCTGAATTGAATAAACCCTCCCTGAGTGGTTGCAGGCTTTGGTTATTTTTCAGAGTTCTGAAAATGTTGATCGTGACAATTTTTGTCAGTGTTCTCACAGATCTCACAGAAGAGCAGATTTTGTGGGTCCTTACCTGCCACTCCACAAGTGGCTGTAGCAAAGCTACCTGCTTCTATGACCTGTGATCTGGCTGCACAGAGACAAGGTGGAAGGAAAAATCTAAACTTCCTCTTCTGTCCCAGAAGTTCCGCTGTACGTCAGTGAACATAAAGTGAACCGCTTGGCTCCACCCTGAAGTTTCCCAGTCTTCATTCCCGGCTCCAAAGACCAATTGTTCTTAGGGATAAAGAGCCTATGTCCCCTGTCCACCATTTTTTGATGGACAGAGATAACTTTTCCCGTCCATTTACCATCATAGACCTCCGCCAGAATATCTGAGAGCTTGAAAATGGTGAATGGAGAGTCATGCACAATGTTTCATTAAAAATGATTCACTAGAAATACAATTCTTCAAGAGCCCAAATATATTATCATCAGAAATATGTACCTATATGACATTGGACAATGAGATTTCAAAAAAACCAAAATGTATAAGAATGAAAAACAAGAAAAAAAGTTGTCCTTGTTCACAGCTGGTAAGAATTTGTACATAGTTTAAAAGAATTTACAGATAAATTATTAGAATTAGAAGGAGAATGTATAAGAAGTAAATAAATGGAGAGATATATCAACTTCATGGATTGGAAGACTCAATATTATTCAAATCAGTTCTCCCCAATTTGATCTATAGGTTCAACACAATCCCAATCAAAATCCCAACAAGATTTTTTGGCGGATTTAGACAAGCTAATTCTAAAATATATATGAGAAAGCAAAGTAACTAGAGCATCCAAATCAATTCTAAAAAGGATAAAGTCAAAGGACTCATATTACCCAATTTCAAGCTAAGGTACTCAAGATCGTGTGATGTTGGTGGAAGAGAGACACGTAGACCAATGGAACAAAAAGAGATCCAGACAAACATATCGACTGATTTTTTACCAAGGTGCAAAGGACTCTTTTCATCAAATTGTGCTAGAATAGTCAGACATCCATTTGAAAAAAAAAGAAATGAATCTCAACATACCTCACACATTATACAAAAGTTAACTCATAGACCTAAATATTCAATATAAAACTTCTAAGAGAAAAGATACATGACATGGTTTTGTGATGAGTTTTTAGATATAACACAAAAACATGATCCATGGAAGAACAATATTAATAAACTGGACTTTCTCCAAATTTAAAACTTTTACTCTTTGAAAGACACTATTACAAGAATGTAAAAACAAGCCACAAACTGGAAGAATATATTTACAAATCACACACCTAATAAATTACTTACATCCAAAATATATAAACAATTATTAAAACTCAACAGTATGAAAACAACTTAATTTGTTAAAGGAGGAAAAGATCTGAATAGATGCTTTGCTAAAGAAGATATGGACAGCAAATCAGCATAGGAAATGACGATCAACATCACCAGTCATCGGGTAAACTCAAGTTAAAGGCGCAATTAGGTGCCACTACATACCTACTAAAATGACTAAAATTAAAAATTAAAAATGATAACACCAGGGGCCGGCCTGGTGGCGCAGCAGTTAACTGCGCACGTCCGCTTCAGCAGCCCGGGGTTCGCCAGTTCGGATCCTGGGTGTGGACATGGCACTGCTTGGCAAGCCATGCTGTGGTAGGCGTCCCACAAAGAAAGTAGAGGAAGATGGGCATGGATGTTAGCTCAGGGTCAGTCTTCCTCAGTGAAAAGAGAAGGATTGGCAGCAGTTAGCTCAGGGCTAATCTTCCTCAAAAAAAAAAAAGAATGATAACACCAGATGCTGGAGGGAACCCCAGACACAACAGGAATCATTCATTGCTGGTGGGAATGCAAAATAGGGCAGCCACTTTGGAAGACGGTCTGGTGGTTTCGTACAAAGTTGGACACAGAGGTATCGTATTACCCAGCACCCCTGTGCCTACGTATCCATCCATGTGAACTGAAAATACAAAAACACGTCAAAATATTTATAACATCTTTATCCAAAATTGCCAAAATCTGGAAACAAGCAAGATGTCCTTCACCAGGTAAATGGATAAACGAACTGTGTGCACCCACACGATGGAGGAGACACTGCACAGATCCCCTTACTGCTCTCTCTCAGCTCTCTCACCTGCAAAATGGAGATAATGGAGGTCATGAACCCTCCCTCGCAGGGGCGTTGGGAGGATTAAGCGAGGTGAATGTATAAAGCACTTGGAACAGCACCTGTTTATCAGAGATAAAAATGAATAAGTCACTGATACACAGAACAACAAGGAATAAGCCACTGATACACAGAACAACACGGGCAAATCTTAAACGCATTTTCCTAAGTGCAGGATGCCCGACTCAAAAGGTTACATGTTGTTTAATTCCACTCAGCTGACGTTCTGGAAGAGGCAAAATCCGAGGACAGAAAGCAGAGCAGAGGTTGCCAGAGGATGGAAAGGGGTGATTGACGGCACAGGGTGCGCGCACGGGAACTTTCAGGGTGACGGAGCTGTTCTGTACGGCCCAGGGGTGGCAGATACATGACTGCGCATTTGTCAAAATCCCTAGACCCACATATCATGAAGGGTGAATTTTAATGTAAGAAAATTTAAAACAGAAGCCTAGAATGGAATATGACTGATAAATCTAACCGAATTACAAATGTATGACATAACTTCATACATGGTGTGGATAAAAAAGTAGAAGCTGACCAAAGTAATTTTGGTATTTTGACTGGAAACTAAAGACAAAAAGAACTGTATGTAAACACAGAACTCTAGTCTGTAAATTTGTTTTTCACAGGACTAGGAGGTACTAACCCTGCATGTATGTTACGTTGATGCTAGAGTTGAACAAATAAGTAAATAAATAGCAGACATGGGAGCCGGGTCTCTCGATGTCAGAGAAAGAAGTTGCAGATAAGCAAAGGGAGGAGGCTGGAAGTGCCCTGTAGGAATGGAGTCGAGTCAGAGACATCAGGACAAATCATGTCTAGTTTAATAGACGGAGGTGGACAGATGACAGATGAAAACGCTATAGGCACGTGTCCACACATCCGTTAGTATACAGACGTTTCCTTGCTCTGTCCACGGAGAGGCCCAGAAGCAATGACACCCCAAGCGCCCAGACCTTGGTTTCTAAATATCATTCTCCGATAAAAGGAGAATGACGTTTCTCCAGTGATTCTTTGGAGAACTGGCTGACTCCAGGGTCGGGGCAGGGAAAGATGAACCTAGAGCACCTTGTCGTATCAGAAATAAGAATGTGGGGCCGGCTCTGTGGCCAAGTGGTTAAGTTCACGTGCTCCGCTGCGGCAGCCCAGGGTTCGGATCCTGGGCGCGGACATGGCACCGCTCGTCAGTCCATGTTGAGGTGGCATCCCACATTCCACAACTAGAAGGACATGCAACTAAGATACACAACTGTGTACAGGGGGGGTTTGGGGAGATAAAGCAGAAAAAAAAAAAAAGATTGGCAACAGTTGTTAGCCCAGGTGTCAATCTTTAAAAAAAAAAAAAAAGAAATAAGAATGTGCTGAAAAATACCCATAATGACAGGGGTAAGTCAAAGGGGCTGAGGAGTCAACCTGAAAGAGCCCCAGTGGCCAAAACTGGGATAATCTGAGAAGGACAATGAATAGTGTGGGACTGGATCATAACCCAAAGTATAAAATAAATATACATAAGTCCATACTGATGATAAGTAAATGACTGAATAAATAAAGAGTAGAGAGGAGGAGAGACGACTATTCCTTACAGAAGATTTCCAGTAACATATGGAGACACCCCCACCCCCCACAAACTGAGACGGGGCTAGACTTAGTGACTTACTGCCAAAGAACAGATTATGAAAAGGGAAAATTCGTAACCTGGCAGTGGGGAGACCCGGCCAACATCACCTTAACCAAGTGTTAACCAAGGTTGTCAGCTCCAGTGATAAGTCATGTGGATACGATATGTCCCTGACACCATGAAATGAGAATGTGGTGCTCTTCCCCAAAACCCATAACCCAAGTCTAAACTTGAGGAAAGTATCAGAGAAATCCAAAGTGATGGATGTTATACAAGACACAGGACCAACACTGTTCAAAACTATCAAGGTCATGAAGAACAAGCAAAGACTGAGACAGCGTCACAGACTAGAGGAGATGACGTCTGACATCATTGGAGTGGCAACCAAATGCAACGTGGGATCCTGCATGGGACCCTGGAACGGAAAAAGACATAGTGGGAAAACTTGTGAATCCCAAAGAAAGTCTGGGCTTTGTTAATACTGACATGTCACTGTCAGTCTCTTGGTGTCAGCAAATGTACCACAATAATATATGTACCATAATAACAATAAATAAATGTACTAATAAAAAGTCGTGTAAGATGAACACATTAGGAAAACTGGCTGAAGGGCGTACAGAACTCTCTTTATACAACATTTTCACCTTTTCTGTTAGTCTAAAATTATTCCAAAATAAACAATACATGAAAAAGAAAATGAGGTTTTAGCAAATTTTCAAATTCAAAGTCAACACAAAAAAATTAATTATACTTGCTTTTATGAGCAACAAATACTTTAAAAAGCTTTTAAAACTTTTTAAATACCATTTTAAAATATCACTTACAGGAGCATTAAAAATATGAAGTACCTAGGAATAACTCTAATAGTAAATCTTTAAGATCTTTATGGAGAAAATTATAAAATTTTATTATGAATCATTAAAAATAGGGGTCGGCCCCGTGCCCAGGACCTGGAGGGCACAGCTGCCAAGGAAGAGCAGGAGGGAGAGTTGCCGAGAGCCACAGGAAGGGCTAGGAACCAGCTCCCATCCACTCCTGCCCTGGGCTCTCTCGTCAGTTCCTCTTGTCTGCAGCGTTCAGCACACACACCACACACGTACACACGCATGCACACCACATGCATGCATGCACACCACACAGTACACTTGACTGCATGCATGAATGCACCATATGCATGCACACACCCACAACACAATGCATATGCCACACGTGCACACACGTGTGCGTGCCACATACATGCACGCACATGCATAACACATATGCATACACACCACACGTGTACACATGCATGCACGCACCACACACACCCGTGCATACACATGCACACACTTCAGACTTTGACTCAAGAAACGCTGAAGAACAGCACAGTTAGAAGGGTTTTCTCGTGACCGCAGCAGGGGGCGCGTCACAGCGCACATTAGACAAGGAGCCGGTAAGCCTTCTTTCCCCATGCTCTGCTCCCTCCTCTCTCTGACGCACCCTCCCTCTCCTCCAGTGGGCGTCCCTCCGGGGTCCCTCCTTCTCCTGTGAAGGGCCCAGCACCCCCACTCCTCACTCCAGAGACCCACCGGATCTTCACCTTGAGAGAGAGAAGGAAGGGTGGTTAAGGCTTAGTTTTCTTTCGCAGGAACAGCAGTAATTGTCATTTTCCTTTCTTTTCCTTTTTCTTATTCTTTCTGCTTATTATGGACATTTCCAGGCACACACAAAAGCAGGAGAAGATAATGAGCCTGTTCCCACAGCTGGTTTCCGTCGGTGCCAGCTCCCAGCCTGTCTCCTGAAATCTGTGTCCCTCTCTGATCTTTTGATGAAATACCACATGTCCTACTGGCGTTTGATTCTGAGAAGGAAAGTCTGACAGAGGTTGGGACTGCGGCGACTAAATCTACTCAAGAATGCTGTAGCCTTTGAGGGACCAATCCTATTTTTAAAGCGTCATAATATTTGGAAGTGGGAAAGATTAAACCGGGGTCTGGTGCACACCCCTTTGGTTGCTCATCTCTGAGAAGGTTCTTGAGCTGCAAGAGTCCTCATATCCCAGGGGCCAAGTTCTCGGTGGCTCCATGAAGCCTCAGGGCCTTGTTTTTATAGGCACAGTGATGCCCGGCACAGGCCCTCTGGGGTTTGTCTGATCTGTCCTCCTGCTGGTAGCCCGCAGGCTTCCTTTTCCTTCTCCCGGGCTCCCACTCCAGGCAGGAAGCAGCCCTCCTCCTGCCTCCTGAGTCTCGCACTGGAGCGGCTGCCCCAGGACAGGGACCTCGCTGCCTGTCCCCAGCGCCTCCACCGCGGGCCTGTGGGAAGGAGGTGCTCCAGAAAGGTCCAGTGAAACTCCTGCCAAGACAGACGCACAAAGTGCCCATGTTTTGGCTTCATGAGATTGCGTGAGGAGTTGAAGAAGGGCAAGTCACCTGTGAAAACTCCACTGGCGTTAGTCGAGTGAGAAGGAGCTTCCAGGGAGGGTCATCTGCTGGCTGATTCCCACCTGCAGCCACTTCTGGCCTTGGCCGTCTGCACCTCTGCTCTCTGGCCCCCCTCACACACCTGCGGGAGCCTGGGGGTCACTTTTTGCCAGGCCCGTCAGGGAATTTCTGAAATCCAGCCTGGCAATTGGCTTTATTTTGAAAAATGATACTGCATGGCATCAGCAGCTGTGCATGGCTGGGGGTTTTGTGTGTGGTGCCCAGGAATAGGAGGGCAGAGCAATTCCAAGGCCGAGCTGGGGCCACCGCATCCCCGGGCCCCGAAGAGGGCAGGTGCACCAAAAGCAGCCTGGTGGCTCTGGGCTGGTTCTGGCGACAGGGAGCGATTGTGCCGGGGCTGTGAGCAGCGGCTCTCACATGCCAGCATCCGTGAGAGCTCTCGCTTAATTTCACCTTGGGCAGGTGGAGAATTACGTCTCACAGGGAAAAATCCTGTTGCTTAGAGACTCCCCTCAGGTCAGAGTGACCACATGGAGCTCCTTGTTGGACCAGCTCACGAGCATAGGAGGGTGCTCACTCTAAGGCACTTTCCCGACTCTGAGTAGGGACCCTGTTGATTCATCTAAGAAGAAGAAACCGCAGCACAGACTGATGTGGTAGCGTCCCAGGCCTTCCAGTCGGAGTGTGAACTCCCGCAGATGGGATGCGGTCCAGCGGCCATGAACAGCCCTCGTGTCAGGACATATAGTTAGTGGATAAGAACTACCCTTATTCTGATACATTAATAAAATAACATTAGAAGAACAAAAAGCTCCCAGAAACATTTCTCTAAAAAAATTTAAACTACTTTTAAACTGAAATATCTACATTTAACATCTACTTTTAAACTACCATATCTACAAAATGGTGCCTTAAACATCTATGTATGATTTAAACATAGATTATAACGCAGTATTTAGACGGGGGAAAAGGTACTTCTCCTGGAGTTATGACCAAGAATGTCACCAGCAACTGGACCTGTCCATCTTATTTCCTTCCTCCTAACGGTGACGCTGTCGACGTCTGTGACGATGATGCCTCTGCACTTTGTAGCTTTAACGTAAATGTCCTCCTCCAGCGGCGATCGCTGAGCCATGCCTGTGTTTGAAGGTCCCATAAATGGAACTGTGTGGTGTGCTTCTTCTCATTATGCTTACAGCCTGCCCTCGAGGACACACACAGTTCCCGCCACATGCGTCTAGGCTGCAGCAAGACCTATTTGTATTTTCAAAAGCCCCATGACTTGGAAGGATTCCTAAGAAAAGAGCACAGCCAGCCGCACTGGGGAGAGAGCCTCTCACAGATGGAGATTACACAGTAATTCCGGGGCTGCAGACACGGGGCACACAGGAGGTGCTAGGAATACAAAACCCACCGGAAACCAGGACTCATGCCCAGGACGGGTACCATCTCTCATCTCCTCAGGACTTCCGTGACAGGACCGTGTGCACGCTGCACGTTGAGTGGAAAGCCGGGTAAACACATACAACGTCCTTCCAACTTCATGTAAAGATACTCAATTGTTATCACAGGCACCCTCTGAGTGAGGAGCTTGTGAACGACGTTTCTATAATAATACCTTTTACATTCTAAACTAGGAAAATTCATTATTTCCAAACTATCAGTGCCAGTGTCATTAAGCCAAGGGAGTGATGGTGCTTCGTATTCTACTATGATGCAATAATACAGAACATTCCACTTTCTCTAAGATGAAAGTCATTTTAAATGGAGGAAACATCCAAGGACGTCCCTGGACTCGACCTTGCTTCCCGTCACACTGTTACTGCTGGCGCAGCCGGTGCCCACTTCTGACTTCGTGGGGTTTACCTGAGGGGCTGGTCGAGATCTCAGTTTTTTCCCAGTTTAAAGCCTCGGCATTGTTCCTATGCGACCAGAGCTCCCAGGCAGCTAACTCACCATGTTCCAGGGAGCGTGGAGACCCTGTTCCCGAGCTGCTGGCCCTCCACATGTGTGGATACCTGCCAGTCCTCGGCTGGAGAACGGACCCTGGAAGCCCCGGCAGGGCCGTGGGTGGAGGCTCATCTCTGGAAGCCTGAATTACTGTGGTGGCCACCCCAGACCTTGACCTGGTGTCCTGGGTGGTGCCGTCACAGGTGGCAGAGGAGGTGGTTGTCCCAACAAGGAGCCAGGCTCTAGAGGGCAGATCTGAAGTGGAACCCCGGACAGTCCCCTTGGCAGCTGAGTGACCCTGAACAAGACGTTTCTCTGACATGAACACAAGGCCCACCATGTCCACATACGTCACTTACACAGGAGGAACATATCACCCTCGCAAGCCTGTCTCCCTGGAGAAGCAGCATCAACAATGATCCGAGTCTCCAGAAGAAATCACTACGAAATTCCGTGTCCATCAGCACAGCCACATGCAGCTCGGGGAAGATCTTGGAAGGATCTCGAATATAGGTGACATTGTCACGGGGTCACAACGGCAGAGTGTGGAACCTGCCCACTGGTCAGTTTATTAGACTAGAGAGTAGTCTGTGAACCAGGTCATGACCTGAAAACCCAAGTGGACAAACCTGCCAGACTGCACCCTCCGCTGTCATCCCTTCGGTCGGGAAGGGGCTGGGTGAGAAAGGGCTAATGCGTCAACTCAGATCTGCCACAGCTTTTTAAACGACACTCGTGTGCAAACACACACACACGTACACATATGCACACACGCATGCATGCATGCACACACACACACGCACACACACACCCTGCCAGGATGCATGTCCCAGAGACAGCTCAGTCAGATCATGTCCAGGTGTCTGAAACGTCCCTTTGTCACCCGAGGCTATTCAGCACCCAGGTCCCTTCCTGACAGCAGCCTGATGTCCTCAGGGTCCACCTGTCCCTGGTCATTTATGGATGCAGTGGGACCATTTCCCACCACAGAAGCCAGAAGGTCTGGACAGAGCTGCGCTCCCCCTGACTCCTGGGAAGGGAGGCAGGCATGCGAGTTACCCCGGACCCATCCCCACTCGCCCCCCAAGCTCAGTCCTGAGCTAAGGAACAAGGACACACCTTGACAGGACCATTTCTGCTGAGCGCTATGGGAAGTGGCCCCTTGATCTCTGAATATTTGCGAGCTCTCCCATCAGCCAAGCCGGCAGTGACCCTGGGGCCCCTGACACCCGCACAGCTCACCCTTCACCACTCGCCAGGGCCAGCTCCTGTCGCCCGCATCCAGAAGCCCCCGGTGGTCACACCGCCACAGTGTGTGGGAGAAGTAACGCTGTCATGGGAACTGACATCATCGAGCATGCTGTCCCAGGTCTCAACGTGACCACTGTCCTCAATCTGTAAGGCCTCCACCAGAGGCGGCACGTTTTCCCAACCAGAGCTGTGTTATACTCGCCAGGGCCTCTTAGACTTACAACTAGGAACCAGCGTGTTAGCGGAACACACTGGACACACGGTCGCAGAGGACAACGCACAGCGTTCACCGGTGGTATGAGAGAAACCAAAGAACCTGATTTTAGAAAATCCAGAAGGAAAGTCACTCTGGGACAAACTGTCACCGATATGCAAGGCACGAGAAGACGGGGCAGCGGGGTCGACCCAGGGCCACCTCAGTCCTACACACTCTCTCTTCCTACCAACACCGTGAAAATTGTGAGAAGAAAGGAGAAACAAGCACTGGCCCATTCAAAGCAGTGAGCTACGACCCAGGTGCAGCACAGGCACTGTCGGGAGGCTGCCGGCACTGCTCACACGCCTCTCAGAGGCGAGGCTCCCTCACCAGCAGCCACCTCAGAGCCCCAACCCGAGAGTGGGTCTGCGTCTACACCGTATGTTTCCTATCACACTCCAGGGTCTGCTCGGTGCCTGGACACCCCGAGAAACACCATGAGCTGCGCCTCCCAGCATATTCCCCCCCCACCCCTCGCACCACCCTAAACTGCTCAGGGGAAAACAAAGTGAGCGAGACCCCCAGCTCTTCCCCTGACCCCCAAGAATTCACGGCGGCGACACACTGCCATTCCGCGAAACGGGGCTTTGACTGTGAGTCCAGTTGTCCCTGGAATCCGCCACGAATGCAGTCCCCACCGTAACGCGGGAAGTCCCGGGTCACGTGGGAGCACGCGGGCCGACATCTCCGCAGGTGCGCCTCCTCACCTGCGCCTCCTCCCACGCCGTGGGCGGCGGGCGCGCCGGCTGACACCCCCCTCCCGCCCTGTCCCGGCGTCAGACTCCTCCTCCGAAAGCTGTGGGCAGAGGCTGGGAGGGCCTGCTGCTCCCCAGCTGTCCAGCTGGGTTAACTTTCTGGAAGCAAGAGGCCCAGCAGACAAGGCGTCTGGACAGGCGACCCAGCCACCGAGACCCCAGCAGGGCCCTCGCCTCCGACGCGGGGCGCACCAGCCCGGCCGGGTCTCCCAGCGCAGACCCCACCCGGGACCGGGCGCGGACGACGCCCGAGAGCCCGGCCCGGAGCGGAGGCGGGGACGCGGGACGCAGGGAGCGCCCACCCCGTGGAGCCAGGCGCGGGGTCGGCGCGGGGAGCGACTTCTGGGGAGCATCCCCTCCTGGAAGGCGGCTCCAGCGCCGCCTGTGTCACAAGTCATAGCGCCGCGCACTTGGCATTCGTGCGTGTTACCGGGTGTCACTTCCTCCTCCACCAAACAGGAGCCACCGCGTCCCAGTCCCCGACCCCCTCACCGGAGGGCTGAGAGTCACGGGGCTGAGCCGGCAGCCTCTCTGTTTCCCTCTCCTCAGGACCTCCCTCGGGGAGGACGGAGAGGAGCGGATGGAGGAGGCAGAGATGAGGTGGATGCCCAGCTGGGACCTCGGGGGGCGCGGGGGTGGCGCTGAGGGGTCAGCTCGCGCGCCGGTCCTAGACGCAGCGTTGGGCCCTCCGGGCGCGGCCCCGATGCACAGCAGCTCTGCCGTGGTCCCGCAGCTGCGTGCGGGCGCTCCGCGTTTGCAGTGGCCTTTCGGGGATGACCAAGCGAGAGCGCGGCTCTGGAGGCCCCTCTCTGTGGCCGCAGGCTGGATGAGTCCGCTGCCTGGGCTCGTTGCTCCAACTTCCACAAGATGCAAAAGTGTGTTTGAGCCCAAAGTTTTGGACACCTTCTTGCCAGTACAGAGAATGGGGTTTCTCCCCAAGTTTATTTTGGTTAATAGATGGAACTGATTTTTTTATAAAAACTATTTTACTTTTTAAACATTATTGATTTGGAATTTTTCAGTCTGCCTATTAGTGTATTTTTGGATGGATTATGACTGAACTTTTTATTTTAATGATTGTTCAGAGCAACTCCAGACCCTCTTTCCTTAGTGAAACACCAAGAAGGGAGCTCCTTGGAGTCCAAGAGTGCATGTGACTGCTTTTACTTTTGAGAAACTTACAAGGAACAGCCCTTCAAGCTGCGAAGGGCACTGGACCTTCAGCCAAACCTGGCCAGGACTCGGTGGCTCAGACCACTGGAGACTGTGGGGCGCATCATCAGCAACATTACACACACACTTGAAATCTGAAATCTGGAAAACTGAAATCATCACCTTTCTTTCTTCCCCAAACAGCTGCTGTTCAATTTCTTCCCAAACTGCCTCTCCCTCCTTGGACCTCTGCTCTCTATCACTGAATTTTTTCTGTCTCTCCTCTCCCCAATTCAATGCCTCCCAAAGCTATGACCAGTTCCTATCCCGTCCAGTCTCTTGGCCACGAGGGCTTCTCCCCTGCAATCCACCAGAGGAGTCCAGGACACAATTCTTCCCCAGGAATAATGGCGGCATCCTCCTTTCAGATGCCCAGGAAACCCCGAGAACTCTAGGTGGTTCTCACCAATTCTTTTCCCACATTCCAATCACCTTTTGTTTTCACGATTACCTGCACAATCTCTCAATTGAAAAAATACCGTGTACTATTAAATGCTGAACAAAAAGTCTCCAAAAAAGTGTGCCAGGAGCTGTGAGAGATTAAAAAGTCAGTCATCAAATGGCAAATAAACATCTGTCCTCTCCTTATAGTGTCTCTTTTCCTTCCTGTCTTTGTGCCTATACAAGGAACTGCTCTCCCAACAGAACCTTCGATGGCGTCTCTCCCTCAGCACACCCCCCCGCCCCAACCATCCTTAGATTCAGATCCCCCCCAGCGTCTCTTCTCCCCCTCCATCTGTCTCTGTCTCTCTCTGACTCTGTCTCTGTGTCTCTCTCTAACTCTCTGTCTCCCTGTCTCTCTGTCTCTTCTCTCCCTCCATCTGTCTCTGTCTCTCTGTATTTCTCTGTTTCTCTCTAGCACTCTCTCTCTCCAACATACACATTTTCCTTGCACACACTCTTGGGCCTCAAAAGTCAAGTCACTGCCCTGGTTTCTTCCACTCAAGACCACCCTTGAGTGGTCAGCATCATGAAGACACAGCTGCCCTTCAACGGCTTCCCTCTGCGATTCACCTGTGCTCCCATCCTTATGAGACAAGTGAGAAGAAGTTAAAAAAGGTCAACGGAATGGTAATCTCTTAGGATCTCCGTTTAAGGCACAGTGCTGTTCACTTCGATATGTGTATTGACAGATAACAGAGGGGATTTTGTCTCCAGAAGGCGTCGCATATGGGCAGCCAGTCTGTATCCAGACAATGGTGTTCTGCTCCTTGCAGGATGAGACCCACCCCAACACAGAAAGCTGCTAATGCCACATGTGAGACAGGAAAGCGGCATGAATCAGCGTCTTGTGGAAGGACACCCTTTCTCCATGACCCTGCCTGGAACAGTACGCGTTACACGGCACATCATAAAAATAATGTCATGTTTACCAAAGAAAATCGTCAGATACAGAAGCAAAAGCACTTTTCAAGGCTCAAAACAAAAATCAAGCTAATGTTTGGATGAATTCCTCTGTGCTTCTAAATGCTCTGTGGAAAGGTTAATGAAGGAGGCCAGGTGGACCTGAGGGGCTGTCTTCAAATCAGCGCATCAGAAGTCAGGGCGGTGTTCCCAGCGGTTTTCAGAGAAGTTGTTGATGGGCATATTTCAAACACCACCCCTGCCCTGACAGGCCAATTACACTCTCACAGAGCCCGCAGCAACAAATCACACACTCCTCGCTCAGCGGCTCGGCTCCTCGCCTCTCTCAGGGCCGCTGGCCCTGCCCTAGCGAGCTGGGAAGGAAATGACACTCTCCCAGACAACCAGGAGGAGCTGGGGACCGACAGATGAGCCCAAACACAAGACGGAAGCGCACAGAAGCAACACGATAAGCGCCACATCTGTCTCCATCAGGTAGAGGACAAAGTGGCCACAATGACGGGAAGCCAAGCCGCTTACAGAGAATTTGCAAGGAGGGTGACAGTGGCACAGTCAAGGGGAGGAGACAGCCACTCGGGAGGGACTCGTGCCTGCTGGAACCAGGGAGTTTCCGAGTGATAAGGAGCATTCGATCTGGGAGAGCAAACAGAAAGACATGGAAGCGAGAGCCGACATTCATCAGAAAACCAGATAAATGAGTGTTTCAAGGCCCAGAAGACATCTTGTTTGTTTGCAGTATTTTAAACAACAAGTAAAGAGCCATTCGTTTCTCCTTCTTTCCGCTCTTTTTCCAACACATGGCTTGCCTGGTGCCCAAACGTCACACTGTGGGGGTGAGACCAGGAATTCGATAAAATGCCTCAGGGAGAATTAGAAACTAGGAAACTTCCGATAATCGAACCAGCGGTTCTGTTCTCCCCAATGACTGAGAATTGCAGCAAATGTGTGAACACGCTACGAGGGAGCCCCGCCACCACCCCCACTCCACCTGCCCCTCCTCCACCTGTTCCACTCCTGCAGCTGAATTCATCTCATCCATGGCTGAGGCGTTTCCTAAAAGTGCAGGTCCTTTATTTAGACTCATATTCCCAGGTGAATTCTTTATTATCACATGAACCACACCCCCTTGAAAACTGGTACTTCAGTAAAGAGAAAGTTGAATAACATTATAATATTTAAGCAATCTTGCAAAAGTCTTCAACATTTGGAGAGATATCTGAGCTCCCCACATATATTGCAAATTTCCTTAGAACAAACACCATATTTTAGGACTCGGATGATCACAATAAATTGATAACAAATCTCATTTTACAGATATGGAAATTGAGACCAAGAGAACCATTTGCTCCTGTTAAAACTTTAATTTGGAGAGAAAAAGAGAGATAATACAGGTCAGTAAATACATTTTTAGAGAATGGTTAAAGATTAACAAGTGTAAAACAAGAAGCTTATTACGAAGCCTGGCAGATGTTAACATGCTATAAACACATGGAGGAGCTCAGAACTACACTGATATTTTAATACATTATGTAATTAATTTTGATCATATTGTGGTCATGGAAAGGAAATTAAGGAGTAACCTAAAATTTACACCAGCTGAGACAGGCAGAATGATGGCTCCCCAAAATAGCCACGTGCTACTCCTCAGATCCTGTGAATGTTAAATTGCACGGCAAAGTGGAGTCAAAGTTGAAGATGGAAGTAAGGTTGCCTTAAATATATACCGTTTTTATTTGTGAAGTGTACCTGAATGAAGCTGGGAAAAAAACCCAAAAAACAACGAAGAAAGGAGCAGGGATAGAGACACGTGCAGCTGGAGCAGAGGGAGCCGAGGGACGCCTCCACAGTGTGCACGTCCGTGCATGTGTGTGGCGTGTGTGTGAGGGAGGGGAGCTGGGGGGGTGCCATACCCCAGGGTGGATCAGGAAAGGCACCGGAAGGAGCCCAAGGTCAAAGACAGCCACTGAACCGCCTCTGCGGACCCTGCAGCTCTGCCCAGCAGCTCGACACCCAACTGATGCAGAACATGGGCCGGAAAATGTTTCTCCCGTCAGTCAGGATCAGCGGTCTCCAAATGGTCGAGATGGTGGGAGAGATTCCTCTTCCTTATCTCTCCTCCTTCCACAAAGAGACTGCCAGAGCCAATCAATTGAACAAAAGATCAGCTATCCCGGCCAGACACTGATTTGCAGAAGGAACTAATGTGCAGATTAAAAACGGACACTGCTGAGGGAGGCATTTTCCACCTGTGATATTTGACGACACTGATAACTACCATAGTAACCCACACCTGCCTTCCGCCTCCCTCGCACCGGTCTTTACAGCTGGTTACTGAGGCCAGGAGGGGAGGACGGGGCCTGCTTTCTGAGGCTCCACAGAAGCATGGTTCCCACACTCCACAGGAAGTCAGCGCTTCCACATTTAAAGTTAAATTGATTTAAGAGATGCTACTCACTATCTAGGAGTGGGAAAATGGTTGCTGTCTTATTTATTAAAAACCATTTTTCAAGGGCCAGCCCAGGGGCTTAGTGCTTAAGTTCCTAAACTCTGCTTTGGCAGCCCAGGGTTTGCCGGTTCGGATCCTGGATGCGGACCTAGCACCACTCATCAAGCCATGCTGTGGCAGTGTCCCACATAAATCAGAGAAAGATGGGCACAGATGTTAGCTCAGGGCCAGTCTTCCTCAGCAAAAAAGAGGAAGATTGGTAACAGATGTTAGCTCAGGGACAGTCTTCCTCACCAAAAAAAACATTGTTTTTCAGGACTTAGATAAATTTACTGAGGAGATGAAACAGCCTCTCACACAGTAAGCAGAAAACCACCAAGTTGGGTGAGTGCTGCTCTTCAGGTCAGGATAAGGGGAGAGCCTCAGTGGGAAATCACAGAGCTGTGTGCACTTGCATCGGGCATGAGCAGGGGTCCCAGGATGGCGGGTGGAGGGGAGGAGGGCAGGGGATGGTGCCCAGAATCTTCTACATGAGTGTATTAAATGCGTGAGGTCAGCACACTGCAGGTGCAGTCGCTTTGTCAAATCGTTTCACTTTCCTAATAGCCCTTCATGACCTCCTTCCCAGCAAGCATCTGAGGGCACCCATGAGCTAGGCCGGATGCTCTGGTTCCTGACAGGTCTCACAAGCTACATGACAGTACAAAATATACCAAATACAGTAAAGTGTTACCGATATGATGATGGAGGTTTGGAGGGACTGTCGATGTTATTACTACAGATTCCACAGATGACAAGGGAATAATATCAGCAACGTTCTGCCAATAAATTTAACAGTTCAGGTGATGTGAACACATTCTTGAAAAACAAAAACTACCGAAGCTTACTCAAGTAGAAATAGATAACCTGAATAACCTTACATCTGTTAAATAAATTTAATTTATAGTTAAAATTCTTCCCACAAAGAAAACTCCAGGCCCATATGACAACTTTAGTGAATTCTACCAAACCTTTAAGGGAGAAATAATAGCAATTCTACACAAACTCCTCCAGAAAATTGAAAAAGAAGGTGGCTTCCAAACTCATTCTCTAAGGCCTGCGTTACGTTAATAGTAAAACGAGACAGAGACAGTACAAGAAAACTACAGACCAATGTCTCTCATGAACACGGACACAAAAATCCTTAAAGTAATAGCAAACCAAACCCAGCAGTGTAAAAAATGACAAAACGCAAAACTGAGTTTAACATTCATAAATCATTAACATAAATCATCATACTAACAAACTACAAAAGAAAAATCACATGATTATCTCAACAAACACTAAAAAAATGCTTGAAGAAAGTCCTACATTCATTCCCGATAAAAACTCTTCGGCACAATTAGCAGAAGGGAAGTTCATCTACTTGATAAAGAACATCTGTGAAACCACAGCTCCCGTCATCATGACACTGAAAGCTCTCTCCTCTCCTTGCTCTGGCCAGTGCAATAAGACAAGGAGATAAATGGCAAGTGACACGATTGCCTTTGCAAAAATCTGACAATCTATTTAAAAAGCTGTTGGAATTAAGATGTGAATTTAGAAAACCTTCAGGATACAAGATAAACGTACTATTCTCTCAGTTTTTATTTGTCTGAGAAAGTCTTTCTGTCTTCTTCACCTCTGCAGGATACATGCCCCAGAAACGAAATTCTAGGTTGGTGGCCTTTCAAGACTTTAAATATTCCACTCTGCTGGCGTCTGGCTTGCACGATTTCTGTGGAAAAGTCTGACGCAACTCTTATCATTGTTGCTCTGTAAAGAAGGGGTATTTTCTCTGGCTTCTGTCAAGACTTTGCCTGTCTTTAGTGCTCTGCAGTTTGAATAGGATGTGCCCATGTGTTGACTTACTAGCATTATCTACTTGGTATTCCCTGAGCTTCCTTGATCTGTGGTTTGGTTTATGTCATTAATTTTGGAAAATTCTCAACTATTATTTCAAATCTCTTTCCTGCTCCATTCTCTCTTCACCTACTGTTCCCATGTGTGTTACACCTTTTTGTAATCATCCCAGAACACTCAAATATTCTGTTCTGCTTTTTTCATCCTTTTTGCTGTTCGCTCCTCAGTTTGAGAAGTATCTGTTGACTTACCTTGAAGCTGTCTTGAGGGATTTGTTCCTTGGCCATGTCCACTCTGCTAAAAGGCTCATCAAAGGGATCCTTCATTTCTGTTATGGTGTTTTGTATTTCTAGTATTTTTTTCTTAGCGTTTCCATCTCTCTGCTTACATTACCCATCGGCTCTTGCGTATTATGCACTTTTTCCATTAGAGTGCTTACCATGTTAATCATAGTTGGTTTACAATCCTGGCGTGATAACCCCAACATCTCTGCCATGTCTGAGTCTATTGTATATTTCAGGAGCCTGTCGATGTGGTGGTCCGGTGAGGGGACAGGAAGTGTCCTGCAGTCCTGTGATTAGGTCTCAGTCCTTCTGTGAGCCTGGGCCCTTGGGCTGGAACCTCCACAAGTGCCTCCCAGTCATTTTTCCCCTTTAGTGAGACAGGAAGGCTCAAGGAGCTGGGGCTGCGTCCCTGCCCTTCCCCACGTCAGAGACGGCTCTGGTGAAGCTTTTCCCTTGGTGAGGAGGTGTCTGTGGTGGAGACAGCTGTGGGCTTAATTCGGAATGGCTACTCTTCCCCTCCCCCAGAACAAACATGAGGGGATTTTCCTCTGGTCTTCATGATGGGAATTCGGTGCTCTAGGAAACACAAGCTACGGAAGTGTGGCGGCCCCTCAGCCTGTGCCTCAATGGGTTTTACTCTCAAGCACACCCACACTCGGCCTCCAGAAGTTCATCAAGTTTCCATCTAAGCGCCCCACGATCCCCGGCCCAGCAGCTTCTGTCTCTCATGAGCTGTTTCTCTGGCTCCACCCGTCTGTGTCCAGCTCTCAGGGCAGCAGTTTGCCCTCTGACCTCAATCCTCTAACAGATCTAAGAAAAGTCATTGATTTCAATTGGTTCATCTTTTTTCAAGTTATGAGGGAAGGAGAAACAACTTCTAAGCTCTTTACAAGTCAGAGCAGAAACGAGAAGTCTCCAGTACAACCACTTTGGAAAACTCCATGGCAGACTCTCAAAAAGTGAAAAATATTCCAACCATATGGTCCAGCCATTCTACTCCTGCGTATGTACCCAAGAGAAACAAAAGTATGTGGATACAAAGACTTATACACAAATGTTCATACCAGCTTTCTTCGTAATAGCCAAAAACTGGAAACAATCTAAATCCCCATCAACAGGGAAAAGGACAAATGTGATATATCCATACAATGAAATACTGCTCAGCAATAAAAAAATGAGTTGTTGATACATGCAAAAAACATGAATTAATCTCGACAATTTTCCTGAGTGAAAGAAGACAAAAATAAGTACATACTGTATAATTGCATCTATATAAAATTCTAGAAAATGCAAATTAATCTCTAGTGACAGAAAGGAGACCAGCGGTTACTGAGGATGCACGGTGTGGAGGGGCGCAGAAAGGGAATGCGAAGAGGCATGAGTAAACTTTTTTGGGTGATAATTGCATTATCTTGATTGTGGTGATAATTTCATGGGTGAATATGTCAAAACTTACCAAATTTTACACTTTATATATGTTCAGTATATTTTATGTCAATTTTATCACAATAAAGCTGTTTTTAAAAAGAGAAAAAAATAAAATGAGCTTCATATAACACTAGAGAAGAATTGGTGATAGAATATATATAATTAATTTTATCAATGAAAAAAAGAATGAAGTTTACCAGTAGGATATTTTTAAACTATTTATTGAGAATCAATCCAGAGCTAGAAGACATCTGTAATGCATACACATTGTAGAAAACACTTTCAGCAAATACCCCAGAAATTATCCACCTAGCCAAATAAATGCTGTTTTCTCCAAAACACAGACTGAGAGAATGAAAACTCTTTTTCTCGTACGTGGCCACTGCTCAACATAATTTTTGGACTGGCTCCTGGATTTGAAATTATCTTCAGTCCCAGTTTATGAGCAACGTAAGAAAACAACTTTTATTGTTTTATGATCACACCTGGTAAGTGAAATCCTTATTACATTTCCCATTTTAAAGCTACGATCTCCAAAATGTATTTGAAAACAACCCAATTTTGACACAGGGAAACACAGTCTTTTTATAGTTTCCTTAGTGACTTTTTTTCAAGAACATTATCTTGGAACAAAATTGGCTTTGAGTTTCTTTCTATGGAGTGTACACACTGACTGAAAATTGAACATTTTTAGAATAATAAAATGACATGTTTATAAGTGGAAAAAATATCTGAAATGAATAAAATATGGTTATGCAATGATAAGCTTGAAACTGATACAATCAAAAGTATTACTATAAATGCCCCCATGTTACCAGCATTCACTTTATCCACCTTAGGAAAAGCATGAACTTTCTCTTTAGAATTTTTTCTAGGACTCTTTTAATTATATAATGTTGGATACACTAAAGGAGTATTGGTAAATGTATTTAAGTTATGAAGTATGAAAATAAGAACACAGACTTCATCCACCATCCAAATTGGGATCTGGACATTGCCAATTCTAGGCTTTCATTGACCCCACCCTCTGCCTCTCACTCCACTCACCACTCCTGGCCCAGAGAACATCATGCTGAATGTGGGGTTTTCATTCCCATGTCCCAAAATATGTGCCCATAATTATATAAGCACAGACTACGATTTATTTACTAGTCCCGGTCGATGTGCGGTTGGGTTGTTTCTGGTTTGGTGCTGTGACCTTGCACATATCCCCAGGCACACATGTGCTAAAAGTTCTTCAGGACAGTGGCTCTCACACAGGACAGCACAATCACACGTGGGAGCTTGTTGAATGCTGATTCTTGCGTCCTATCCTGAGAGATTCCGAGTTAGCAGCTCCAAGGTTGGACTCAGGCGTCTTCATTTTAACAGACACATCAGGTCTCCAGAATCACACTTTAACAAACTATGTTCTAAATATATGCCTAGTAATCGCTGGAGTGGAGGGTATGCACACACCCAGACCTACAAGATTTCCAATTTGCTGTATTATTTTACATTCAAACTAAGTGTTTGTAAAAGTTCCAACAGCTTATATGCCTGACAGACTTTTTCCCAGTCTAATGGTTGCAAAATGCCATTTCATTTTGGCCTTAATTTTCATCTTCTTGATTTCTATATTTACTTAATTATTGGCTACTCAAGTTTTCTCTTTTGTGACATACCTTTTCACATCTGCTGCCCAATCCCCAATTCTCCCACAGACATGTAGAATGTTGTTTTCTCTACTCTCCTGGATAGTAACCCTTTGTGGGTTACACATGTTGCAACTTCAACTTGTGGTTCATCACTTCACCCTTTCTACGGGATTCTATGATGCACATCCTTTAATTTTAATACGGTTGAATGTATCCATCTTTTCTAAGATGGTTAACGCATTTTTGGATAGTTGTTTAATAAACCCAAAGCCATAAAAATATTCTTTTTTAAAAATGTTACTGTTTTTCCTGTAACATTCAAAGCTGGAATTGATTTTCTTTTGGTGTGAGGTAGGGATTCAAATTCATTTTCTTCCATATGGATAAGCAGTAGTCCTAGAACCACTAATAGGCCACTTTCTCCCCACTGGTCTATGATTATATGAGCTGAAATATTTCAAGTTTTCACACGTGTATGAATGTGCCCCACTGATCAATGTGTCCATCCCTGTACCACCCTTGATTTACTACAGCCCTGCCAGGCTTAAGGTGAATCTCTCTCTCCTTTTTCTCCTCTTTTCTCTTCTTGGGCATCTTGTTAACTCTGGCCTGTGCCCTTCCAAATAAACTTAGGAACCAGATTCTCAAGTTTCTCAAAAAATTCTAGGGTGATTTGGATTAGAACTGCATTGAATCTACTTGCCAATATGGGGAGAACTGACATTTTTACAATATTTACTATTCCTTTTAATGAACATAATGGTCTCTCATTTTGTCTTTCTTAATGTCTTTGTTAAAGTTTAAAGTATTTCCATGGATGATTTCAAGCCTCTTTTTATTTTTGTCATATTTTCCTCACTAACTACCTTGTGTGTTTTTATTGCCAGCATAAAATGAGAACTTTTCAGATACTGGGTGATCTATTTCAATGGTTCTCAAATTTAAAAACTATAGAAAGAAATACACCAAAAAGTCACTTCTGCCCAGTTCTTATTTACCACATTTCCCAAACCCCTTACAGTAACCACTTTTAATCGTTTATCTTTCCAAGGTGTTTTTGTGTGTATGTGGTTACCCTCAAAATTTTACTATATATATTTAATAACTTAAAGACTAAAGTTAATCATATTTCAATCCCCTAGCCAAACAAAAATAGAATTTAAACCACTAACTACAATCAGACATAATTTTACAGGGATGTCTGCTGGCACGTTGGCTAGGGGATTGAAACCCTTCTTCGTGACTTTTTCTTCTTACAGTATCTCCTCAAGAAGTTCCATTAGGGAAGGTACACTGGTGAAAACCATTTTTGTTTATACCAAGCTATGTTTATTTCACACTCATTTCTGAAAGAAAGTTTTGCTGAGCACACAATTCTCAAGGGAAGATCCTGACAGCCCAGTGTGGGTAGGTGGAGCCTAAATGACCCCTCACACAGAACCCACACGGGCAAGGGGTGGACACTGCGCTCAGAGTGTGAGAAGAAGTGCTCAGTGGTGGTGACTAAATGCCCAGCAATACAGGGAACAGACGAATTCAGGTACTGAAACCTAATAACTCTAAATTGTGACTGAAATTTCCTAACACATCCAGTTACCTTTTTTTTTTTCAGGGAAAAGTCCTTCTCAGCAGTTTAGGTTGTGCTTGAAACATCCTTTGGGTAACTAAGCCTGCAGTCACAGCTCCACGCTCGCAGTAACAGCATTTTCCATAAGTGCATCCTGAACTTCGGAGTGAAGAGCCTTTCTCCCAGTAAGAACCACCTGTTCAACTTCCAAGTCAGACCTCAGCCACACGTTCTCCACCCTGCTGCCCTGGAACCTCCCTGCAGCCGTCTTCCCCCTGGAAGACTCCGGGCCCCTCGGTTGGTCCCAAGGCAGCCGGTGCACATGGAGAAAACCCGCTAGTGAAACATTCCTCGCCCTGGCACGCTCCCCTCCCACTACGCTCAGTCACGCTGTGTGCGTGGCGTTCCCCTCACTTCTCTTGTCGCCATTTCCTGACGCCTTCAGCAACCTTCAGCCTTCGGATTAGATCTCCTCTCTTTACAGATGCCTCCTCCACCAAACTGTCTGAAGCAGCTCCCCATTACTCTACCACAGCCCATAACCATCAACGGGCACCACCTGTCGAGCAGCGCTCTCAAAGCTCCAAAAAGCTGCTTACTCTACTTTCATTTTGACCAAAGGCTGTGTAAAGAGTTTTAACAAGGGGCCGGCCCCAGGGCCTAGAGGTTAAGTTCGTGCACTCCGCTTCCACAGCCCAGGGTTTCGTTGTTCAGATCCTGGGTGTGGACATGGCACCGCTCATCAGGCCACACTGAGGCAGCGACCCACATGCCACAACTAGAAGGACCTACAGCTAGAATACACAACTATGTACTGGGGGGCTTTGGAGAGAAGAAAAAAGAAGATTGGTAACAGATGTTAGCTCAGGTGCCAATCTAAAAAAATAAAAAAGCTGTTTTAATAAAGTTAATTTGAAACTATACAACACTTACCCGATTTCATTTTCAGCTTCTTCCCACCATACTATGGACTATATACTGTGTTGCACATAGCAACTGAGGTGTTCCCAATTTTTGGAATAATTTCTTTAACCTCTTATTAACGGAAAACAGAAAACCTATGGATAGTAATATGGGAGACACGTCTCAGCAGCATTTTGATGAAATCATAGCAAACAAGTCTTGCCTGCTTGATTCTTTATACCAATTTGTGAACTTTTAAACTTAACTGAGGATTAATTATGAAATTTGCACAACAATATCATGTTTTCGAGGAGTCAGGAAAGGAAGTCAAGTAACCAGTGAAGACTTCCTACCCTCTGGGGACTGAATGTGGCCCCAGTGCCTGTGCAATGCAGGCTGTGACCGCGCAGGCAAGGGACTCCCAGGTGGAGCTTTGATCCCCGATGTGCCCACATCCACCACCACACTCCGTGCATGTGTGTAAGAACACACAGGAAATAAGCAGCTACCACCAACCCTGGTTTGCATCCTCCCATAGAAAATAGAGCCTTACTTTCTGTAACTGCAATTTTTTTTACGTTTCAAACAAGCTTAACTATAATAAGAACAGAATAAGTGTCTTATGAAACTCTGAGGAACTCTGACAAATGCCTGTATTATGTCAAATTGTTAATGCCCTTCAGAAATTCTTCAGCTGGTGATTCAGGAATGGAGAAGCATAATTATGTATCATTTAATTTTAGCATGACAGACAGAAAATACAACACAATTGATCTTTTAAGTCTAAAACAAATTTTTCAGGTGGGCAATGCTATAATTAATTTGTTCAGTTTCTACATCATTGTGATGTTTAGCGGCCATTAACAATGTTTCACAAAGCAAAACAAAAAAAACAAAATAAAACAATAAAAAAGAGACTCCTAATAACATAAAACTTTTACAATAGTAATTACGGAACATGGATTTTTAATGAATTTCATATTGCAATGAAGACATTGAACACTTAAAAACAATTACATCAACACAATAAAAACACTTGCTTCTACACAACACTTATAAATGCATATTTTCCCCCCAAAGAAACTTGTTTTTCACAGATTTAAGCAACAAATCATTTACATAAGATTCTTCAGATTCCAAAATATGTACAGAATTTTTGACTCTACAGAAACTGATGTGCAGTCGCTGAGAAAAAGAGTGTTGCCTTGTCCAACTCAGTGTTGTCGTCTATGAAATTCTCCATCAATACATGTTTTTCAGTAACCACCCATTTTCCTTCCATTATCAAATGAAATTCTGGACATGTCAGCATATAGGACAAAACCACTCCCATCTCCAAATACTATTTCAGATGAGATGACATGTGGCTGATAACGTGACAATGTCAGTCACACATGCGCACAGATGCACATTCACGCAGGCACACACATCCATGCACACGCACACACTCACTATCCCCATCTCCTTCATGACTCCTGAAAACACCACCACCATGGCCACAGCAGCAGCTGGATGGAATCACGTCAGAGGACACGGTAGTCAGCTGTAGCATGTCCTGCTCCTGAGAAGCTATTGGAGCACCACGCAGCCTTCCGTCCTGGTGCAGATGAGTGAGGAGGGTGGCCCCTCCACTTAGCGAGAAAAGGAGAGCAGCTGCTGGCCATGAAGGGCGCTAGTCTGCACAGAACTAAAAGGCCATCACAAACATAGACCTAAAAGCTTCAAATTTTTTTAATCTGGCAGAGATCTGGTTCTTAAGTTTGACTTAGCTATCTGTATACGTTTTTCAATGTTCCTAACAATGATTCTAAGACACCCAGACATTCAAATCACATCACAAAAGGAACCCAAGCCTGTGGCCGTGCAGCTTATCACTCCAAGTCGTCTGTGCTCACGCCTTCAGGGTGTGGGGCAGTAAAGGAGACGTGGCCACCAACAACTGCCCTGAGAACACTCAGGAGAGCAGGGCCTGCCACCTGACGTCCTAACCCGCCTCAGTGACAGGCCTGACTTCGTTCTCAAACAGTGTGGTCGCAGGACTGTCAGACTTTAAAAATACAACAAATTCTTGAGTTTTGAAAATAAAGTTCCTCTAAAACATCTGTTGTTTGTCCCTTAGCTAGCAACCTCAATAGTGCACTATGTCATTACTGGTTTCTCCTGGTCCCGTCTTCCCTTCCAGGCTGTGGAAAGCGTTTCAGAATCATTCTGAACAATTCGGGGTGGAGTTCCTAAGATCAGCTACTGCAGGACCTGAGCAAAAGGAGCTGCTAAGGAGTCACATCCACTAGGGACGCCCCAGCGAAGGAGGGCCTGACACTCTGCTTATACCACCTCTCACTGAATGACACTCCACCAGCTGCCAGCTCCAGCTCCCGTGTCACCCCAGAACAGGAAACACAGAACGGGGGTCGCCCATGATGCTTTTCAACGTTAGCTTCTCGTGCCTCTCTCCAAGAAGCCAGTCTCCAAGCAGACACATTTAAAGAGTAAAACTACGAGGCACAGAGCACTGAGATGCTTTTATCAAAACCCTAACTCAACAAGAAGCATGAACTCACAAACACCAGAAAACAGTGGCTCCTAGGAAGGCGGGAGTGATGGCCCACTCAGACAGTGAGAGGTGTCCCGCTACTGAGACAATAGGTCTTGAAAAGCTCATGGAAGAGCCTTTCACCTTCAGGACACATCTGCTGTGACTGTCTTTCCTGCCTTCTGAATTGAATTCTGTGTTCCAGCTGTTAAGTCAAAGTGCTTTCACTAGGCAAGAGTGAGACTCCCACTCCCAAGTTTTCCAAGTACATTTCTGAGGTAGTACTCATTTACTTGCATTGTTGGCTCTCAAATACCACCTAGGAAGTGAACCCATTTAGAAATATACAAACCAAAGGTGTAGAAAATACATAAGGATTTGTTTTCAGGTAGCAGGGCTTTCTTAAAAAGGTCGAGTCACATTCAATGGATAAATCATTTGAAACTTCTAAAAACTGTTTATAACTATAGCTCTAAACTAAAGTGCTTTAAATTTTGCTTAATATCTTAAATCAGTGATTAGAATAATTATATTTTTTAGAATTTGCTAGTATGAGACCTCAGGAGATTGAAATGATTTTCTATAAAAAGAGCAGAAACTTTTTCTTTTCAAAAGAAACTCTCTGAATGTTGCAAACTCAACATTCCATGCTATTTTTTTTAATTTCTGAAATCCAGGTTAATCTTACGGAACTGTAACAGAACATAGAGTTGAAGTTGAATTACAAGATAGCATGTCCCAAAACTTCATGTGGAAGTAAACATGACATCTTTGACCACTCCTACCTTCAGGAGCCAATGCAAATGCAGCTCTGCAGTCTTCCCAGGCCAAGGTAGACATGTATAATTACTCCAGAAACCAACAGACTACTTACACCTCACAGTAAGTACACAGGTTCACATTTAACTCACACGAATGTAATGCCCTCTGTCATCTGTCAAATGCCAGTAAACATAACACGTGACGTGCTCCAGGGAGGGGCTGCATTTCTACTGACCAGAGGATGCCAACACACACAGGACAACAATAAAAACACGACCACACATTTTTCTTTACATTTCATGCAAGCTGGGTACAATGTGAAAAGAACATATACAAATCACCCTTTTCAGGGTCCAAGTCTCACAAAAATGGCTGATCAATATGAGAAAAGCCTGCACCAGTCACAGGTCCATGGCAAACTACAAGACCTAGGAGCGCCGGCGACGTTACTTCTCTTGTAACAGCGCAGGGATGTTTATGTTCCAGCCAATGGCTTGCCTGTCAAACCCACACGTGAACAGGTTGCACACGGGGTGGTCCTCGCTCCATGCTGAGCAGCACACCATTCTTCTGTGGCCCTATTACCAATCACACAAACCAGAATTAGTGTATTATTCCTGAAGCATGAGAGCTACAAAACCTCAGCCAAATTAACAACTACATCACTCACAGGGACTCAATTGAAAAAAAAATTTAACACACAGTATTAGTCAAAGTGAGCCCAAAATACTAAGCACGGCAAAGGGCTTTCAGGGATGTGCTGGGGGTGGAAAGGCCAGGATGAAGTGAGCAAGGTCAGACCACACAAGGAACTCAGGGAGATCCCACCAAAAGGACTGTATGAGTCTCTGTTTAGAAAATGACCAAGCTTACAGTAAGACAGAAATAATAAGTAACCAACTTGAAATTTCTTAATGAACAAATGAGGCTAGATGATAATGGAGAATAAATTAAATGAAATTCACTCAAAGACCTTGAATATCATTTTAACAAATAGGTTCAAGTAATAAAGGAGACAGAAAAATACATTTGGTGACAAAAAAAGGAGGATAAAATAAATGGCCTTTCAAGTAGATCTCGGCCACCTTCACGGCTTTCAATCAAATCTCAGAATGTTGGAAAAAAGTATTGCAAAAATATTTGCAAAGTTTCTCGTGTGATCTATTTGGCGTAGCCGTGCAGAGATGTAAGCAACTCCTTAGGACACATTCTTATGTTCTAAATCAACATGAGAGCTCTAACACGCTTTCACTGTAGCATCACATAGGAAAGCACGAGGAGCAGGACTAAGACCTGACAGGAATTCAGTAAGTCGAAGAAACACCCAATGTGCTCTGTGCAAACCCTCCCATGAAAAGTGCTGCCCGCACGCCCAAGACAACAGGACAGGCCGCTCACGAGCATGTCGATGGAAGCCCACAACCAAGGCTACACGAGCTATCTTTATCACTTCTTTGTGAAGAACCTAAGAAAAAGAACGAACAACACAGCCACAAAACGCCAGCGAAATCCAGACTCATACAAGAGCTAAAGCTGATGCACACTGAGACAGGGAAAGACCACACGGCACCCAGAAGGTGGGTCAGAACCAGGAGCCAAATGGTGAGGGAGCCGGAAGCCAACTCCAGGCCTGCATGGGCCTTCACCTCATGGAGATTCCCCTGGAGCACAAAGGACGTGGTGCCCTGGGGCACCCACCGGAGAGAGGCTGGTGAACATATCGACTGCCCTCCCGCAGTCACAACATGCACATGGGGAACCTCTGCACTCCTACGAGACAGAGCCCGTACTTTCTGTAAACCCACATCTCACAAACATGCCACACCAAGAACCCCGCTCCCTGCCAGTCCTCTTCACACAAGTCAGAGCTCGCCTCACTCCAACACTTCCGGAAAACGTCACTGACACTTTCCCCAAAGTAAAACCCTTTCCTCCAGCTACTAAGTTTAAAAATAAGTGTGGTTTTCTCTTTTCAAAATCTGGGAAAGAAGTTGAAAGAAGCTAGGACAATACAAAGGGATTTCTAGCTGCGCTTCTGTGACACTGAAAACCATATTTATCTATCTGAGGATATATTACAAGTTCAGAATTAAGTGAAATGTTATTCACTGATCTTAAAAATAAATTTATTTCATGTACCACTTTAGGAGGGAATAAATCCAAGTACAAAATTCTACAATTCCAACAAGCCTGAACGTTTGTAGATTAATTTAAAAAAAAACTGTCTCCATGGAATTAGTGCCACCAAGAACTGCTTACAACTCCCTATTTTCTTGAGGGAAAATATCCTCAAAGTAATGAAGTCATATACACTTGTTCACTTGTTTCAAAATGCACACTTTACACGCTGCCCAGCAACTCTGCCTGACACAAGCAGGCACAACGGAAGAGAGAAGATGTGGCTCAGCTGACGCATGAGGGAAACTCGGCAGTTACCAAACGAAAACATCCCCTGGACACACCGTCACAGCTTTGTGGGGGGGCTGTGGAGCTTTTCTTAGCTACTCTAGTTTCACAAGTAGTTTTCCTATGGTATGAACGAGAATAAAAAGCTCAGCGACTTCCAACAGCACACATGTGAGCCAGGAGAGGGAGGACACAGCCTTGCCCTGAGGACAGGCGCTTTCAGAAAGCTGGTGTTGCTATGCTGGCAGCAAATCCCCGCTACAATCTACCTCCGACACCACCCTGGGCCTGCAGTTCCTGAAGCCCCATCTCCCGCAGAGCCAGCCCATGGCTCATGACCTGCGCCATGAGGCTTTGCAGATGAGATGAGATGGACGCCTACACCAGGGCCAGCAGAGCAGCTGCCACCAGGCAGCAGGGGCAGAGAACACTGGAGGAGTACACTCACTCCTGAAGGGTCGGGGACGGGCTCCTCTAGAAAGGACAGACCGGCCTATCCCTGGCACAGGTGTCACGGTGACACCCAGACAAAGCACAAGGAGGCAAAGGAGAGATTGATAGTGTGGGGGCTCAACTAAGCACAAAGTCTGGAGCACATCGCGTACTCCGAGACTCTCCCTTGGACTTCGATTCACCCAGGGAACCCATCTCACTGGAGGTTCACAGGAGCCCCTCAGAGATCTGATTCAGCAGGTGTGAGCTGGTGCTATGGAGCCCCAATCTTATCAAGTGTCAGGTAACTGACGGGCGGTCCAAACACCACAGAAACACCAACCCAACTCCCCTGCACTGCATCACCTGAGCTGAATGAGGAACAATGCCTAACTCACGAGAAAGCACATCTAACACGGCCTTTTGTTGTCTGGTGACCAGCTGTGGAAAGGTGTCTTTTGGTTGTGGGTGGAGGGCAGTCCCTTCCTTAAGAGCTCCCACAATCCACGACCACGGCGGTCACGTGGCTACCTCACATACTTGTCGTTTGATAAATTCCAGCTTGGACATGTTCAACTGCAAATACCTCAGACTTTGCTTCCCAATATGGCAGCCACCGCACCCATGCAAACGAGCTCCTGAGAAGTGCTAGTGCAACTGAGACGCTGACCACTTGCTTCACGTACGTTTAAACTTAAAAATTGATACTCAGTACAGGTATTGGGAAACGTTTTCAACTTCAAATTCTATGAACTCTAAATACAGATCCAGTATTTCCAATGAAAATCTAGCATCCAAAGACTTAGTAACAAAATGAGAACGTTAAATTGCTAATATTTTTATACCAATTACATGTTGCAATTATATTATTTCGGATATATATGGTTAAATAAAATATACTGTTAAAATTAATTTTTCTCTTTTTTGAAAGTGGCTATTAGAAAACTTAAAACACACAAGTGGCTCACACTGTACTTCAATTAGACAGTGATGACTGAGAAGTGAATTCCAAGCTCTTCCTAAGGCTCTTTGTGAACACACACGTCAACAGCCAGTTACCTGTCGACTGCTGCGGGGTAGCCGTGCTAGCCGCACGCCCGACATATCGAACAATCTCACTTGTCGGTTGTCGTGTGGGAGGGCAATGATTTTTTGGCCAACACATACATTGATCCTGCAAAGTAGAGAGAAAAGTAGGTTATGTACAAAACAGCAAAAAGACGAATTTTTGAGTTTATAGACTATGATGCAGTAGGATATTTCATACTATTCACATTTCATGTCAAACCACATTAGCAAACCATAGGTATTATCTGTCTATGACACTAGAATACAGAGACCAAGTCACTAACACATAACTTACACGTCTCACCTGGTAACTAAAACAGATGCCCTACACCGTTTGGCCATAAATGGCTCCTTCTTATTCTTACAAAGCTCACTACGCCAACCTGATTTTATACTTAAGTTTCAGCATTTACGGAATACTGAACTTGCATTAGAGGATCGGTAAGAAAATATTTTCCCAGGCGTCTAAACCACTTTTCCCAAGGCAATATCAATTAACCACTAAATTTACATGAACAAGACATTAAATCACAATCTACCCTTCCAGATCATGCTGAATGTTTATGTAAGGAGCAGCTTTCTTCACCTGTTGATGGCAGAGTCTGTACGAATTGTGGCAATGGGGGATCTCATGTTCTTTAAATCCCAGACCTTCACAGTGCGGTCATCACTGCCCGAAACGACGTTATCCCCGACGGTGAACACAGCAGAAGTCACGGTGCTACAAGTAAAGGGCACAGGGTCAGAACCTCATCAGCAAGTTCTAGGATATGGACATGAGTCCTCTCCACACTGCATGATGAACGCACGATCTTGTTGCCAGAGACGGACCAGGTGAGTGGAAAGGATGCTGGAGGCGTGGGAACTGACAACTGTCTTCTGGTCTGCTTGCACCTCTCCATGAGTGTGGAGACAAACACACCTAAGTCCCCCAGTAGATTAGAAAATTAGTCTATCCTACCCTATTCTACCTCCGCCAGGCAATGGAGCAAAGAGAAGTTACCAGAATGCATGAATCAGATAGAACCTGCCAAAATTTCTATATATTCGTGCCTGATAGCAGAGAATTTTTTAAAAATCCATCCTGAATGCACCTTTCAATCAGTTTTATCTTAACACTGGAGAAAAGCTTATTCCTACAACTCAACAACAAAAATACAATTAAAAAGCGGGGGGAAGAACTTGAATAGACCATGGCCAACAAACCCATGAAAAGATGTTCAACATTACTAATTATTAGGGAAATGCAAATCAAAACCACATCTCATACCCTCCCACCAATTAGGATGGCTATTATCCAAAAAAGAACAAAAAAAAAACCAAAAAACAAAAAACAAATAACAAGTATTGGTCAGGATATGGAGAAAAGGGACCCTGTGTGCATCGCTGGTGGGAATGCAAATTGGTGTAGCCACTATGGAAAACAGTATGGAGGTTCCTCGACAAATTAAAAATAGAACTACCATATCATCCTGCAACCCCACTTCTGGGTATTTATCCAAAGAAAACAAAAACACTAACTGAAAATACACATGTACCCTCATGTTCATCGCAGCATTATTTGAAACAGCCAAGATATGGAAATAATCTAAGTGTCTGTCAACAGATGAATGAATAAAGATGTGCTGTCTATATATGTGTGCATATATATATACACACACATATAATAAAATATATTTTTCAGCCATAAAAAGAATGAAATCCTGCCATTTGTGACAACATGGATGGACCTGGAGGACAGTATGCTAAACCAGACAGTGTCCCACGAGACACAAAGAGGGACCTAGAGAAAATCGAACCCTACTCGAGGCCATGTGTGACACAGGGAGAAGGGGGAGATGAAGGTAAACCCGGAATGCCAACCCAATGAACTCCCTATTTAAAAAATAAAGAACACATGGAAGAAGGGAACAGTTTAGTGGGTACCAGAGGGGAAGGGGGTTGGGGGGTGGCCATAAGGGGTAAAGGGGCACATTTATATGGTGCCTGACAAATAATAATGCACAACTAAAATTTCACAATGTGACAAACTATCATGACATCAATAAAAAGAAAGGAAGGAAGAACAATGCAAGCTTGACTGGAGGTGAGGTGCCTCAGCAGCCATAACAAGGCGTGAGGAATTTGGCCCTGGGCAAAGCCCCGAGAGTGGAATCATGGCACCCGTGACTCCTCTGTGGACTCTCCTCTTCTGGAGCCAAATTTCAGTTAACATTCTGCTAAATTAATGAAAAGAAGTCTCCAAAAAAGACTGTCTAAGCCTATGTTAATGAAGTGCTGAGAGACATTAGGTTTTTAATAAATCACAATCCTGACAGGTATTGTAGGGCGTCAAAGGGAAGGGCTGGCAGAGGCAGTCCCTCTAAGGGCCCTCCAACTCGGGTCCCACGGGGAAGCGGGTGCAGCACAACCGCTCACTGGAAAAGCTCAGACTCTGCCAAACTCCAGCCAACTCATTTATCTTGTCGCCGAGAGCAGCCAAGCATGTGCTTCCAGCTGACAGTGCGGTACCTTCTCGTCGCACACCACTGCCTGATCTCGAACATTCCACTCCCTCCGTGGGTCTCAATCAACAGAAAGACTGTAATGCTAGCACTCCTCATTAGGACGAACAGCTGTCTACCCAGTCACACAGAGACACAAAACTGTTTTGCATGACAATCTGCAGGAATTTCATGGCTAAGAAAAAAAATATATGATGTGGAAAATGCTGGCCCATGAAATGCTGAAGTCGTGTGCTTTTCTGGCTCCACGTCAGAAACCGGCTGCAGTGCTCCCATTTCCTATTTTCAAGATGCAGCTTCCTACAAAGCAAAGTAATACTTTTACACCTGAAGAACAGGCAGGAAGAGCAAGCCCTCCAGAAGTAGAAACGACAGGAGAGGGGGGCATCCCTTTCCTAAGAACACAGGCTCCATCTTTTCATCTTTCCAGGTACACACGAGTCCACCTTTGGAAAGTCTCCAGGAAGGTATCAGCGTGGCTTCCTCACTCTGGCCACGCACTGCTCAGGGAGGCTGCAGTGTTCAAAGAAAAGCACAAGTTCAACACCTCTGTGGTCCACTGATGCTGACGTGACAAACGGACCAAAGGACTTCCCCACCAGCCAAACCAGAACTCACTCACACGCCTGCACAGAGAACGCTGCACAAGCCTCGTAACACCTGTGTGACTGTGCCCTTTGTGTACAAAGCGATCAGATCGCCGCACTCCTTCCCAACCAACATTGTCAAAACTGATTTTTAAAAACTGAACTTCTAACAGATGAACCAGTCTTCAGGTGCCCAAACAAACTGACAGTCAAGGGTCTGGAGAACAAGTCCTCCACTTGCCTTTCCTATCATGAGCTTTTCAGAATTTAAAGAACTCAGGGCCAGCCTGGTAGCGCAGCAGTTAAGTGCCCACGTTCCGCTTTGGCAGCCCAGGGTTCGCTGGTTCGAATCCCGGGTGCAGACACGGCACCACTTGGCATGCCATGCTGTGGTAGGAGTCCCACATATAAAGTAGAGGGAAGATGGGCACAGATGTTAGCTCAGGGCTAGTCTTCCTCAGCAAAAAGATGAGGGTTGGCAGCAGATGTTAGCTCAGGGCTAATCCTCAAAAACAAAAAAAAAAAGAATTTAAAGAACTCACATCAGCCTGTATTTTAAGATGTCAGATACCTAAATGAGAAACAAAAAAATCATCTCCAAATGAAAGATGTTTCTGAATATTCCTTGATGGCTACTACCCAAAAAGTGGACCCTAAGATAAAGAACACTCAAAGGAAAAGTCAACCTTGTATCACACATGATGCTTTTCCAAGATTTAAAATTCAACTGTTCCCTGGAAAAAAGAGGTTACATACCCTCATATGCAGGGATAAATACTGTTGCCTAGTTACACTACTCTCTAACCTCTCTCTTCAGGAATAACTGAGGGATTTACAGTCTAAATTAGTGACAGGACTGAACCACAGAACTGTTCATTCAACAAAAATTTACTGAGCACCCCCTATGTGCACGTGCGGCTTTGTGTGAGAGAATACGCAACAGAGAGGGTGAAATTGCTCTGTGACGCTCACA
The DNA here is from genome assembly GCF_021613505.1 of Equus quagga. Taxonomy (NCBI): domain Eukaryota; kingdom Metazoa; phylum Chordata; class Mammalia; order Perissodactyla; family Equidae; genus Equus; species Equus quagga. The sequence continues at coordinate 31,200,487 of NC_060278.1, forward strand.
TTCTCGTGGAGCAGGCAGCAACAGTCCTGGCTCTAAGGAAACGTGGTGCAGTTTTAGGGCACATGGCATAATTCTAACAGCTCAAATGTGCTGACAGTACTTTTACCAAAGCTTCAGAAAAACTACTACAATAACCAGGTTTATTATCGGCCAAAGAGAAGGGTTCCAAAAGTAGCTTTAAGAGTGTATCCAAACAGTACTTTAGTTAACTTGGTTAAATTCTCCTCCTTAGCATTTTATTAACTGAATTAATAAGGATCTTTCCCACAGATCACTCAAAGACGACAGTTCCACACAACCTGAGCTAAAATGAGCAGAGAAGTTCAAATTAAGATTTATACAGTAACTTCATGCTTGCAGAGGGTCAAGACTCTGACTTCCTTTTTGTGAAATCTGGTCACTGTTTCATTCTTATTAAATGATGTAACAGTCACTATAATTAAGTTTTGAATAACTGTAATTACACCAATAACTTTAAAGACATCTAAAAGGAATGAACTCCATTTAAATTAGGTGAGGAATGACCTCCCTCAGGTTTTAATAACCTCACTTTCCAGTCCCTTACCACCTGAGCCCGGGACCATGCCTCGTACATGCTCATCAATTCCACAACAGCCAAAGTCTCAATATCACCACTTGATGAATTTGTGTACAAAAACTGGGAAGTAAGGAATTTCAAAGGTTTCATTTATTTTTTTTAATCTCCCAAAAGGAAAAACTTTTTACATCAGCTTTGAAGGTAACATGGTTCAGATAAGCCCTATTCATGAAAATAATTAGGAAAATTAAAGTCAGAAATCTATCAGGAATTACAAGATTTTTACGTTAGCCAAGTTGAAGAAAGATCGCTGCTGCTTTACCGGATAAGAGAAGATGAGCCACCCCCAGATGCCCCTGGAGCCAGCACACCAGCCCTGGGTCTGCAGCGACCTGTCAAAGGGCCTGGAGGGCAGCTTTTCTTCCCTGGTGAGAGGAGGGAACCTGACGTGTTCCTCGCTCTAGGGTCTGGCTGACTCCACCTGAATGAGGGACAACGAACGAGGGACAACAGGTGCCGCAGGGCGCTTCCAGCCCAAGACTGTGTGCCAATGTGCTTCAGAACCACCTGAGTGTGAGCACACCCATCAGATATGGAACAGGCTACACATAACATGACACGTGTGCAGATATGTATATACATGTGTGAGCGTCCCCAACAGAAGTGGAACAGGCTACACAGAACACGACACGTGCAGATACATATATACGTGTGAGCACGCCCATTGGAAGTGGAACAGGCTACACAGAACACGACACATGTGCTCATACATATACACGTGTGTGAGCGCACCCGTCAGAAGTAGAACAGGCTACAAAGAACAGAACATGTGTGCAGGTATGTATATACATGTGTGAGCATGCCCAACAGAAGTGGAACAGGCTACACAGAACATGACGCTCGTGCACATACATATATACATGAGTGTGCCTGTCAGAAGTGACACAGGCCACACAGAACATGATACATGTACATGCATGTATACATGTGTAAGCATACCCTTCAGAAGTGACATGGGCTACACAGAACATGGCACATGTACATATGTATATAAGTGTGTGAGCACCGTCAGAAGTGACAAGAGCTACACAAAACATGACACGTGCACATACATACATATGTGAGCACACCCTTCAGAAGTTACATGGGCTACACAGAACATGACATGTGTGTGCATATGTACACGTGTGTGAGGGCGCCCATCAGAAATGACATGGGTGCACATACATATATATGTGAGTATGCCCATCAGAAGTGACAGGGGCTACACAGAACATGACATGTGTGCACATACGTATATATGTGTGTGAGGGCACCTGTCAGAAGTGACATGGGCTACAGAGAACATGACACGTGTGCACATAACAAATATATGTATGAGATTGCCCATCAGAAGTGACATGGGCTACAGGACACATGAGGTATGTGCACATACGTACATGTGTGTATAAAATAAAATGATAACCCCTCCCACTGATACAGAAGAGGCTGCTACCTGAGGAATGCTAATTTAAATCAAGTATCTGATTTCCTCAATGAAAGAGACCGAAAAGGGAGGAATCACTGGCACCAGGATGCATCCATGGCATCCACACCTAAGCAGGGAAGACATCTGAAAGTCAAATTTCACTTTCAAAAGTCCAAAATAAATTACTACCACAGCCCTCCAAAACTTTGCATTTCCTTACTCATTTAGGAGAGCCAGCCAAATGAGAGCTTCCTGGTGTTTTCTGGCATGTGTGGAATTCACACGTTCTGTGTGTCTGGTCGTCCGGGGATTGACTTTCAAGGGGCCCCAAGTGGTGCCTCCTGGGCAGGAGCCCCACAGTGCCCGTGGGTGGTGCTCCCCAGTGGGAGCCAGGGCCCAGCAGAAGACCCAACCACAGCAGAGCTGCCCTGGACTGGGGACCACGGGTGCCTCGGCACAGGCAGGCACCTCTCTTTAGCAGACACACGCAGGAGGTTGGCTGTTATGGTAATGGGAGGAGGACATAAGTGCAAAATGCTACAACGGGAAAAGACTTTTCTTTCTTAAGTTTATGAAGCTTTGGCCAGAATATACTTCTTTATGTGTTCTTTAGACTAAGTACAAGCACTCAGCTCTGGTTCTCTGCACTAAGTAACAGCACTCAGCTCTGTGTTCTCTTGATATATTCTGCTTTATGCCCTGGTCCCAAGAAGTTCAAGGCTACTTAGGCACACAGACCATTCTCATAACTATCCGCTTTCACAGGGCCCTATATATATATTCCTGAAATGTATGCTCTTGACTAATTTTGCAAAATGGCCTCTCAGAATACAGAAGAAAATTTCTGAAGTCCACACATTCATGTACTTATAGTTATTGGAACGGCCCTTAGGTTTTCATTCAGGGTTAATTTTTACAGTTATATCAGTTAAAAAGTGTTAGGAGTAATAAATGAGAAGAGGATCTGGTAATTGAAAGCAAAGAGAAACAATCGAAAGCAAAGAGAAACACCAGCACGAAAATAGCAAAAAGAAACAACTGACTTCCAGGGAAGCAAAAACCAACTAAATACCCAGGGCAGAGACAGAGAACTCAAATGCACAGCGTGAGGAGCCACCAGGTGTGGGGGAAACAGCAAGCACCAGGATGCTGAAGGCTTCCATAGCTCCCTCTCTGTACACACACACTTAAAATAGTTCAAGTCTTTTTTTAAAAACTGTCGATCACTGAGAGGCTCTGGAGAAACCACTATGTGGAACATCTTGCTCCCAAGGATGGCAGGGAAATGAAGTGTTCCTCTGCTCTGTCAGCAGCATCAGAACCCTACAGCTCAGATGCCGTGGCTGAGTGCCAGCAAGTGCAGATGCCCATCAGGTGGCACAAGGCCCACCTGGGCTCGGCATGTGCAGGGACCAAGGCACAGACCATGATCACCACCACCTCTCCAAAAACAAGCTCCACCTCTGGCAGCTGCTCCCTTCTCCACCCTGCTCACTGCAGACTGTCATTCAGTGGTTTCTGACAACACCTTGAATCTGGTCCAGACACACCTCCCGTCTGTCTTAACGAGTCTGTAACAATGCAGCTAGGAAGGAAGTTTTTAGTCTGTGTTAATAACCTGATGATTCTTTTTTAGGTCATCTCAATGAACAGTGAAGCAATCGGAGAGCTTGCAACAAAGCTGTTAAGTAGAGTGATTTACACACTGACTTCCTTGAAGTTCTTATTTTTATTAGTTACTGAGCAGTCCTTCTTAAATGAGAAATTTTAAAATGGTAAATGCAGAAATAATAAATCTCCTCTTGCTTTTAAAAATTATACTCTGAATTGGAAACAACTTTAAAACGTATCCTAAGGGAACTGGTTAAGTAGATTACTGTATATCTGAACCACAGGCTAGAAGCAGGGGGAAAGGGAACAGGAAGGCGCTGACACAGGAAGACCTTCAAGACCCCTCTCAGCAAAATGCAACAATACTTGCAGAATGACCTCGCTCAGAGAAAAACCACAACCATGTCTAAGTACATGAGTGTGCAAACGTACACTGTTGTTACTAATGTCTCCTTGCTCATTTCCACGATGACAGGATAAACATCCACTCACTGAGAGAAAAGAAACTTCCAAAACACACCTTAACACAACCACACAGATAGATCACCTCTCTGCCAACTGCTGCCGCCATCCCATTTCTCTGTGAGTCGGGCAGTGCATTAGGCTAACAAAGCTGAGAAAAACCTGAAATGGGCACCATTCTCGGAGCTTACCCTGTTAGTCCATGAGTCCTTAGTGCCTCCCAGCCTTGTTTTATGACAACTTTAGGTATCAACCAACTGTCACCAGGAATTAAAGAAGTCTCTGAACTTTCTCAAAATTGTTTTCAATCCATCTAATTAAAAAGACAGAACCCGACGTCCAGGCTTGTGGGTAAGAGCTGCACAGCTGAGTGGGAGTTTCAAGCTCAGAGGGGGAATCACAGTCTGAGGACACTGAGATGCTACAGCTCCCCTTCTTTCTCCAGCAGAAGTCTCCACCCTGGAAGCACTTCTAGAGACGTCCTCCAGTCCCTGGAAGAAACCAGGCAGTGCAATACCTTTCTCCTCCTCACGGACGAGGGCTTAAAAGCCATCACCGAGAACAACAGATTCACATACCAGAATGTCGGCCTCCGAGGCAGTTTGCTGACAGACTGCTACCACCCTACCACTGGGCATACGCACAGCCGAGGCACCAACCAAGCACAGAATTCAATGCGCCAAATCAACCACCCCCCAGGTAGAAATATCATGATGGCAAAACATTTTTTCCTATTTAAAAACATAAAGAAAGCTTAATGTCATGACAAAATTCAAAGCTATTTTCACCTTCGTTAAGTATATGATCTAGAATTTAGTATTTAGTACTAAATATCTCCTCTGGGTAGTTGGCAATAAAGGCACACGAAAATATCATAACTTTAAGGCAATCATTATAATTTTTAAACTGACTTTTTAAAATTTTGTTTTGGAAGAAAGCATTCAAGTTCACATTTTGGGGGTAAAGTTACAATCATACGAAAAGAATTAAAACAAAAAAGTAAGAAAAAACTTTGCATTCTCCGATATTTTCTCTGTGTTGAGCTAATTTCAGATTTTTCAATACTGGAGTTTATTCATACTTGTAAATACTGTCAGCCGGGCAAGGACTGGAGTCATCAGCTGCCCACAGAGGAAGCTTAATGACCAGTGACAGCCTCAACTGTCAGCCCCTCTTCATAGTAACTCAACCAAAACTAAACTAAACCAAAACAGAACTCCAGGCACTCCACAGGGAAGGCAGTGGTGCTCCGGGGAGGAGTCTGGGACCCTTCCTGAGAGAACCTGAACAGGGGCATCTCTCGTGTCCTTCTCAAAGGACAGTAGTGGAGATTTAACCTAAAAGTTTTGTTACACTGAGAGGCTCTTGCAAACATGTCCCTGTATCCACATCCCAGGCGGCAAGAGCCCAGCTGCAACGAGCCGTGTGCTGAGTCCAACCCCACAGGGTGCGCAGCAATGTGCAGCATGCAGGGAGGGGCACAGTACCACCCAGCAAGACGTCTCCAAAGAGTCAGCTTGCTCATTGAATTGAATGCCAGGTGGAAAACACACAAATGTATAAGGATGTAGCTCACCTCAGATAAAAAGCACTGGATTTCACTTCCAGCTCTGAACAATGAGGACAGAAATACACGAAAAATAAACTGTCAACAGCAGAAAATTCCTGTGACATTCCAAAGTTTTCCAATTAAGCATTTGTTATTTCCAAGAACAGTACACACTACAATTTCTCATTTCTGCTATTAAGAAAAAAATGTATTATATAAAGTACCTAAAATTATTTTTCATATAAATTGGTACACACTGTGGGCCACTAACATCTAATCAAATAACAGCCCCATAGCTATACTGAGTAAATCGTATTATGGTAAAATCCCTACTATAATGAAGAGATTTCATAATACAGAGTGAAAATAAATGTAATACATCAAAGAAGAAATAGGCATATTTGTCCTTTCTAAAAATTTACACTGAAAGCCTTCACAGGAGCTTGCTCTCTGTCCAGAAAAAATAATGGCAGCACAAATTTCAAGGGGATCCATTTCGCTATAGATTTTTATCTTACAGTTAAGCGTTACATGTAAAACTCTACTTTTTCAAAAGAGCATAGAATCCACATAAAAGTACCAGGATAACAGTAAGAGAAAATGAAAAGGGAAAAATACTCTCTCCCAGCTCCTAGAAAAACTGGATTATCAAACCAGGTCAGTAATCTTGAAGCCTATATGGCTACGTCTTGCCTTAAGAAAACCTAACGTACAGAAACTCAAATTAACTGGACAGTTAAGTGAATTACTCACATTATAAAAGATGTTAGATTCTAACATCCTTTACTAACGAATCTGTACTGAGTTCCTGTAAATGAAAACATGCCCTAAAAAAAAAGTTTTCCAAAGTGTGTTTCACATGATGTTCATAGAAAATATGTGGTCACGTCTATTTAAGAAACACTGCCTCTGTGTATAGCAACAATCCACTGAAAAAACACTCCACGTGACTTTTTAGGGTGACACGTGAGTAAAGAATAGCAAAGCTCTTAAGAAGTGCATGCCTGCCTTCTGCTTTTAATGCTAAGAAAAGAATCAGGTTAAAAGGACTCAAGAAAACCACTCTGGAAAACCAAGACCAGGTAACAGTGATGCAGGCAGAGAAAAGAGCTCCCTTCCTCGGTTAGCAGACACTGCACATGACGCTGGAAAGGCAGCCAGGACAGCTCACCCCCGGGCACTGATGGCAGCCCCAGCCCGGGGTGGACGCAGATGGGAGCGCAGCAGCAGGCTTCCTGACGTCCCCAAGGACACCGGTCTGTCAGAGCGACAAGTCTGAAGGGAGGCGGGAGATCCTGGGTCAGTTTTGAGAAACCATACTCAGAACATCACCGCTGAGAGATGAGACTGAACACATACTCAAGACCAGCCACTGCTCCGCTCTCACCGGGAATCAGCTCATGGGTTTGGTTTAATAAACGAGCACCCTTGTGTGGATACACACTTATATCCACTTGCAAAGGGAATGCACTCCATAGGTCTGTCGCATGGGCTCAAATCTATAGAACCCAAGCCAGAGACAAAAAGCAGGAATTACTGACTAAGCAGAGTCCTGAGCTGAAACCCTGTAAAATGTCGCACTTCCTGCTTGTCCAAACTGCAGCAATTTCCAGCAGCTTGCTGCAGATGTGACCCAGACAGACTGCATGGTACTGACAGAGCAGCCTGCAGCACCCCCTGCTGGCCACACAGGGGCCTCTCCACAGCTGTGGCGACAGAGGCTGCCCACAGGCGGTGCTGTGCAGCCATGGCCGTAGGAGTGAGCGAAGGACTCGTGCGTCCAGACACAGCAAGCCAGGCCCAGCCAAGCCCTACTCATGCCCAAAGGCTTAAAAAGAGGTAAAACTTCCTTTCTCTGATACTTACCACAGGAAATTACTCCCAAAGAGAGAACTTTCTGAAACTTATCAACAAAATATGCCAGTTCATCCTAACTCAAGTAAGAAAAGAGAAAACATCAATACAGTGCACAAGAACGTACTTGCACATACCCTGTTTTCATTCAAACGTCACGTGCCCCCACTGTTACTGTGAACACAGCAGGACTCACATCTTAGGAGATCAAATGTGAGAAGTCCCTGGGGACAGACATAACTCCAGGTGACTCCAAGTCACTCCTGGTGCCATCAGAAAAAAGCAAACCTAAGAAACGGCTTCACAGGCCCACATGAGAAATAACAACTCCTTCGTAACAACCAGTTACATTCCTCATAAGTCTCTCTCTCCAAAAAACCACGTTTATGTCTTGTATCCACCAGCTACAAAAATATACCATAAATTAAGCAGATGTTTTAAACACGACACCAGAGTTTCCTACATTTCACAATCAGAGGGAGACAGACGAGAACAACCTATTGCTAAACACTCTTAAAGCTAAAACAGGCACTTCCATCAACTCCCAGTAACATAGAAGAACTCTTATACAAAACAAAAAAATCTTACAATCAAATATGGCAACTGAAAACAGAACGTGACTAACAAGTTCTTTAAATAACCCTAAGAGAGACCACCGTGGAATCACACTAAAGAGCCTAGCCCCACCTAAGACCCAGGCAACCTTCGGGAAGTGACATGATCTCCCTGGGCCTCAGTTTACCTCCACACAACAGGCATGAGGCCATCTGGATTCACTGTGAGGATTAAATGGGCCAGACCGTGTTGTCACTGTGCCTATGCACACCAAGAACTCCATAAAAGTAGCTGTGACAATTCTCTCCTCACTCGGCCTCCCTTTCCAGACATGGCCCCCAGTCCTCCTTGGTTCTCCACCCACAGGTCTTTCCATCCTCCCTCGGTACTTCGGAGGAAGTTCAAGTCAGCACAGCAGAGAGCTTTTTACATCCTGCCTCCTAGAGGCACGTCACGAGGACAGACTGCTCTACTCTCCACGTGAAATCCATCAGTGAGCCAGTTTAGTGAGAAGACAGCTGGCACCTTCTAGGCTGGGGTAGGGAAAGTGCAGGGTGAGTCTGAGACCGACTCCCACGGTGCCAGAAGACAGTGAGCACCCAAAGACGAGAGGGTCATGTCCAAAGAGAGAAGTCCGTGGGGACAGCACACTTGCAGCTGAATCTAGAAACACTTAAGCATCAAAAATAACTATGATGACAAAGGCTTATAACCATCGAAATGAGAAAAGTCTTTGCATTTGTACTAATCCTCAACAATACTAATGAATAAAGTGCCAGCTGATGAGTATAGAAAAATGACAGAATTAGGAAGATCACCCATCTGCAACACTCCACATAATGACTGACTCAGCCAAGGACCATCGATGACGTCAGACCCTTTGCTGGAGGATAGGCTGCTGGAGAATAAGATCTTCACATGTCTCAACGTGTCACTTCACTGATTCCAAAGTGGAAACACACCTCGCCACAGGGAGACCTAGAGACACCACCTGTGGTTCAGGTCAGCCATCCCCAGTAATGGACACCTGCCAGTATGTCTGCTCCACTGGGATGCAAAGCACACAGTGGTGGCTATGAAAGACTTTTGGCAAAAAGGAAACCATGAGAAAAATACAGAATGTCGGATTTTCCACAAGAGACTGCTTTGGATTCTCTACAAAAAAACTGAATGTCATAAAAAATAAAAACAACAAAATGGGTAAAGGACTGTCCTAGATAAAAAGAGACCAAAGAACAAAGTATCTAAATGTACTGAATGAATCCTGATTAAATCCCAGATCTAAAACAAGTATCAAAGACATTTTGTGGACAAGGATAAATTTGAATATGAGCTGGATACCAGATAACATTACACAATTATTAAAAATTTTCTTAGGTGGAAAACGTACCATAGTTATTTAAGAGAATGTCCTTATTCTCAAAAGATGCATGCTAAAGTGTTTAGGGGTGAAGGGTCATGACAAGGGCAACTTCCTTTCAAAGTGCTCAGGCAAAGAGAGCACGTGTGTACAGTGTATACACACAATACATGTGTACATGTATCTATAAAGAGACAAAAGACAAATGTGAAATAAAAACGACTGGTGAGTCTAGGAGAGGGGGAAACGGGGAGTCACTGCACTATTCTGTCAACTTTTACATACTCCTGAAACTTTTCAAAATGAAGAACTTGGGAGAAAAGATGCACAGGCTCAGGAGTAAGGCTGTGCGCGTCGGCATCCTGGCTTGCCTTGAGTATTGGTGACCACAGACAGTTCCCTCCATCCTCTGGGCCCAGACTGACCTCGCCCTAAAAACAGACAAAGAAGAGCTGCTCTCGGCCCACCCACAGCTCCACCCCTGCACAGTGCGCTCTGTCGTCCTCTCTGCACCGTCTAGGCTAGCCTGGTTGGAAGTTGTCCCCTCCACAGCCTCGAGCAGAACAAAGAGGACGAGGCCCACACAGGGGTGGGGCCAGCGGGAGAGCATGAGCCCCCACTGCCCTGTGCTCAGGGAAAACACTGTCGTCACGAACCGCTGGAATCAGGGCTTCTCTGTGATAGGGCTCTGGTTGCCCAAGCTGGTAGAAGAAATGTTCCCTTACGTCGGGATGAAATCATTTCCTACACAGAAGCTCTCAGAGCAGAGCCAGCCGGACACAGAGATCTCAATAGATCTCAATATGTGTCGGCTGCCTCGCACTGTAAACATTTCAGCGGACCGCAGATGCAAGATACTCACTCATTTTCCAATCTCAACCTACTTAAAAACTTTGTCCTAGTTTCATTTTCAGCATTAAATCTAAAACTTAGTATCTAATGCTAAAGAAAAAACAGATGTTTACTACATCACGTGATGGAATGAAGGAAATCCGTATTTTAGAGCAGCCAAATGAGTAAGCATTAAAGTGTTTAGGGAGCACGACTGCATGCAACGCCCTCTCCGGACCTGCAGGAGCTCAAGTAGGACATGTACTGCCGTGTGGGAGGGACAGGGATGGTCTGGAGGGGCAACATGCGGTGACAGTGGTGGCATGAGGAGCAGGTGACAAGATATATTCAGGAGGTATGACTGGCAGGAGTCCTGCTGGTGGGCTAGATGGAGCACAGCAGGAGAGCAGAGAAGTCTGTGGGTCAAGTAACTGGAAAGACAATCAGGTAATTTATCAGGAAGGGCTAGACTGGAAGAACAAGTTTGCGAAAAGAAACAAAGTTCTATTAAGACATGATTATGCCTAAGCTTCCCAAAAGACGGCTAGGCAGATGGAGGTTTAGGGTCAGTGTGTGTTTGTGTGTCTTCTCCCCAAACAGACCCTGCAAATACTTGTACAGTCGGCCCTCTGTATCCACAAATTCCTCATCATCAGATTCAACAGATCATGGATGGAAAATCCACATTTTTGTATTTTCGATCCAAAGTTGACTGAATCTTCGGATGTGGAACCTGCAGACAGGAGGGCCAACTACAATGACTTGCACATCCTTGGATTTTGGTATCTGTGGGGGGTCCTGGACCCCATGCCCCACAGATACTGAGGGACGACTATAATATCAAAACTAGACAAAAACAATCCCAGTGAGAGGACTTGGAAATGGCTACAAACAGCTCCAATCTGGCTCCCTCCACAGATGACATTCACATTACCAGCTCTGCAGTATTTTTCTGGATTCTTCTCTGATTCCTCCTCCCCAACTGCCCCATTCTGTCCCCATCCAATTTCTTGAGAGGACATCAATGACTTCTCTTAATCTCCTCAATTCTTTGAAATCTCCAAAATGAAGCTAAATGTTTAGAAAAGAGTAGCCATTTTCGAAGATAGTAGAGTTGGAAATTAATACTGAAAAGTAAGATAAAAATTAAGTTTTAATATCAACTCACAAAATCTTTTTCATGAATAGTTAAAAAGAGATCACTAAATGACTGCAACTCACTCCGTGTGGCCCTGGAAAACATTCACAGAGTGGATGGAAGGGTCCCTGAAATCCCAGAGACGGAAAGTCGTGTCACGGGAGGAAGTCACCACGAGCCGCTGGGTGGGGTGTGTGCAACAGTGCGTGAGCTCCTGGTCATGCCCTACAACCAAGACGACAAAAACGCAAGATCATCCACCTGCAGATGCACAGTTATAGTGAAGCTTTCTTAAAAACACAAGAATCAAAAAACAGTCTTTATGGGATCCAACGCTGTATTCATTGTAAAGCAAACACAAGGAATCACTTAATAAGAGTATGTGGGGTTCACAGTGGGATGAGTTTTCTCTCAGGAGGAAAGTCCTCTCACTCATGTATTTAAAGGGAGCAGGACAATGAGTATTGAGGGTAACCCACTGCCTGATCCTAACAATTAGAAGCTCGGGCAAATCTCTTTAACAGGCTGCATGTGTGAACAAATTAATTCTCAATTCTTCACTCCCAAAGTAATCTCTAATAATGTAATCGGTGGAGCCCTCAGTAAAATACAATCTTTAACACTCAAAGAGGAAATGCACTTACTGATGATTTGCAAAAACACCTGTGGTGGGCAGAATTCTAAGATGGCCTGGAGACCCCCATCCCTGGTGTACACACCCCGTATGATACCTTCCCTTGACTTTGGGCAGAACCTGCAAATGTGATGAGACATCACTCTGGTAATTACAGTACATTATAACCAAAACAGATTTTGCAAATGTAATTAAAGACCCTAAATCAGATGGCTTTGAGTTAATCAAAAGAGACTGTCCTAACCAGGTGGGCCCTCTGAAAGGGCCCAGGCCTTCCCAGGGGATGGGTTCAAAGCTGCAGAGATGCTCTGCTGCTGGCCTGGAAGAAAGCAAACCAGATGGAGAACTGCCCCTGGAGGGGCCAAGAGGGACTGAGGGCAGCCTCTGGATGCTAAGAGCGCCCCCAGCTGACAGCTGGGAAGAAAATGGGGGACTCAGTCGCACATAAGGAAATGAATCCTCCCAACAATAGTAAGGTAGAGCACTCCACACCTCAGATGAGATGACAGCCCTGGGCAATACTTCATTTCACCTGTGAGACCCTAAGCAGAGGGCCAGAGAGCATGTGCCCGAAACTCCCGACCCACGGAAACCATGAGGTTATAAATTTACGTTATTTAAGATGCTAAGTTCGTGGAAATTTGTTATAAAGCAACGGAAAACTAATATAGCAACCATATTCCAAATAACTACATACTGTATGCTACAATCAAATCCCCTGAAGATAAAATAAAGTTAGCTAACCACAGTTCTATTAATCAGAAAGGATCTCTGAAAATCACAACCTGAGCGCCAGGAGAACTAAAACTAATTCTGGACGAGAGGCAACCTGCAAGGTGAGATACAAGCACATGCACGTAAATCGAAAGCAAACAGCTGGAGGCGCGGATGGCTGAAGTACCTGTCAGCGAGTGGACAAGCTCCGCCGTCTGCACGTCGTACAAGTTCGCCGCTCTGTCCCAGGAGGCTGTCACCACCTGCTGCCCCCCAACCAGCCAGTCAGCAGCTATAACCACTCCCTGGTGGCTCTTAAGGGACGTGAGTGGCACCCGGATGGTAGGACAGTCACTGGACACGTCTCCATCAACATCAGGCTCATCTTTATCTGAGCACTCTACTTCGTCTTCACCACATATCTGCTGCTGAAAGTGAGAGCAAAGGAGAAATTCTCTGGGAATCTGAGTCTTTCTGACACAGCTACACAATCAGACTGTTGTCACTTGTCTTCCTAGGACTTGATCATCATTATGACCAATAGCAGCTCAGTATCTGGCTGATACTCAATGGCTGATACACGACTGATGCTCAATGAATGTTTATCAACTTCATGATGATCTACTTGGCTAAAACCCAGGTCCAAATATAAGAAGAAAAAATTAAGGTCACTATGACATTAAATGAGCTACAGTCCACTTCCACTAACCAATAGAATGGCAAATAAAATGATTTTCAACATTTTAAGCTTTTACCAATTAGTAAATATATAATAAAACTAAACAAATACAACTGAAAAATCAATATTTTAATACAATAAAAAAGATACATTTCAATTCTCAGGAACCTGTTTAAGATATACTTAGAATTCTATTGTTATGAATAATAGGTATGAAAGGTCACTTCATTTTCCTACAATACCAATGAAGCCAAGGATAAAAGAAAAACATAATAGTCAGCCTAGGCTTCAGGTCTTTAAGAAAATACGTTTACCTATTCCTTCAACAAATATTTTATCAGGTGCTTACACAGTGCCAGGCCAGTCACAGAGCATGAAGGAGTGAGACGATCTCTGTCTGACATGTATATACCATGTACAGGCCAGGGGATGAGGGCCCTACTGGGGCCAAAGTCCCCACCTCACGGAGGTTACATGCTAGCAAGGAAGACAGTCCCCAGACATGATCACACACAGACACACAGGCACACATATAAGATGTGTGAGAATATATGCCACATGTACACACACGGTATAGGAATACAGGCCACCCATACACACACACAGTATAGGAATATATGCCACATATACACACACACAGTACAGGAATATGCCACATGCACACACACACATAGTACAGGGATATACATCTCATGTACACACACAAACAGTGTAGGGATATGCCAGATATACACAAAGACACACAGAGTATAGGGATATGCCACATATATACTCATAGTATAGCGATATACATCATATAAATACAAACAGTACAGGAATACACATCACGTGTACACACACATAGTATAGGGACATATGTCACATGTATACACACGTGGTATAGGGATACACGCCACATGTACACACAGTACAGTTGTGTATCAATGACAGCGATACGTTCTGAGAAATGCATCATTAGGTGATCGTGTTGTTGTGTGAACACCATAGAGCGCACTTACACAAAGGTAGATGGTATAACCTACTACATACCTGGGCCATATGGTACTAATCTTATGGGACCACTGTCGTACATGTGGTCCGTTGCTGACAAACACCGTTATGTGGTACATGACTGTATTTCAAATTACACTAAGCACTACAAAGTTAAGTGCAGGGTGCTGAGAGTAACTTGGGTGGTGTGCGACACTGCACAGCATCCACAGGAAAAGCGGTGCGGGGTGGTGTGGAGGGAAGAGGGTCTAGGACAAAGTCTGAGCAGGGACCCTGCAGGGAGGGAGAAGGTGGCAAGGTCAGGGCAGCAAGTGCATGCAGTTTGGGCTGCTGTGGGGAAGTGACACAAACTGAGGCCAGAGGGTCAGCAAAGGGTGCAAGTTTAGAAAGATTAGTCCTGATGTTACATAGAGAAGAGATTGGAGGTGAGCAGCCAGACCTGCGACATGGACACTGGTTAGGAGACTAGTTAGTGACCCGGACTAGAGACAACGGCTAGTGGTTAACAGAACTCTGCCCTTCAGCATGAGGATGGGATCTCTGTTCCCGTGGAGCTAAAAGGCCGCTCAAGGTGAAAGAATCCCTGGCTGCCAACCTGCATCCAGAGGAGAGGAGCAACCCACCCACTAGAAATTCCCGAGGTGGACACCGCAGCTCAGGGCTTTCCTTCAGACAATGCTGGTCCGTGGGCCACGGGGCTTCCCAGCCCCCAAGGCCACTCCTGAGGAGCCTCCTACACCTTTGCTGCCCCTTGGGTGGGCGAGGGGGTCTGCATGACTCCGTGGACAGGTGGAGAAGAGGGGTGCCAGGTGGGGCTGCAGCTCCTGTCCTCCCTCCTCCTAGGGGACTCTCAGCAGAGACCCCCTGGGTGGGTGTTGCAAAAGGGATTATCACACAGACAGAGAAGAGTGGACCCAAGAACTATTTAGGAAGCAGAATCAGCAAGATTTCCTGAAGCAGGTGGAAATGTGGGAGGGGGAGGGTGATAGAAGAAATGTCAAAGATAATCTCAAACTTTCTCACACTTTTGTTCAGTTCCACCCCAGACCTACAACAGTGAACCTAATCAGCTATTTGCAAAGTATCTGGAAGGAAGGAACAAGTGGGCATGCTAAAGAGCGATCTCCTCAGAGGGGAAGCTGGAGGAGGGTTAGGGGAGACCACGTGTGTGGTTTGCGTTTTGGGAACAGTCCAGTGGAGAGACCTTGGGTGCCGGGAGCACGGAAGAGTGGCCTGGAACTCCCATTTTAAAAAGCCCTAGGGGGCCGGCCTGGTGGTATAGCGGTTAAGTTTGCATGCTCCACATCAGCAGCCCAGGGTTTGCCAGTTCACATCATGAGCACAGACCTACACACCACTCATCAAGTCACGCTGTGGCAGGTGTCCCACATATAAAATAGAGGAAGATGGGCACAGATATTAGCTCAGGGCCAATCTTCCTCGGCAAAAAAAGAACAGCAAAAAAAGGAGGATTGGCAGCAAATATTAGCTCAGGGCTAATCTTCAAAAAAAGAGAAAAAGCCCTGGTAATCAGGATCCACGCTGGAAAGGTCAGAATCAGAACATTTACAGCACTCATCTGTCCAAACTACACAAGAATTAAAAGACATTTTAAAATGCAAATGTAGTAAGTCATATTAAAGAATAATTATAAGCTCTTTCAACCCTAATTCAGCAAAGGACAAAGGTGGAAAAGTGAGATTTGTTTATGTATGTTTCTGCCAACAACTTAGTGATAATTAATCTATTTAACTTTAATCATTCTAGTGCCAGAAACATTTTAAGAGAGTGTCCAATAATTGTCAACTTAACCCTCACTAAATATTGACTGAGCACCAGCAGTCCACAGAACCAACAAGCCACTGCATCAGTGTTCTGACGTAGGAAGGGTCACTGGAAGCCACACAGGTAACAATTTCCAATTTTCATTTTCAAATGGAAAAAATTAACACCACTAAATTAAACTAATGACTCAATACCACACAACTAGTACAACACAGTGACTCACTGGGTAATGTGAAGTTGTTTACACTGCACACCAGATATTTCCTCATCAACAGAGCAGATGTCAAGCAAAACTCATTGGTCCAAACTAAAGAGAGAACGTCTGTCTGAACGCTGTACTGATTCAGAATAACAGATCTTAACAGATTGGAGTTTACTTCAAAATCTAGGATTAGAACTGCCATGTAAACCTGAGTGAAGGCTGACCAGCAAAAGTCCAAGAAAGTAAGTGACTTGGCTCTAAGAGCATCGTTGGCGCTGAGAGGTAACTGCAAAGGAGCGTCACCTACTCTTCATTCGGCAAGGCCACACAGAACCCCTCCCTGGCAAAGCTGCTGGAGCCGTTTCAGACTCTGACTATGAGACAGGCTCATCTCTAACTCAGATTGGGCTTTCCCTGGTTAGCCCCCAAAACCTGAGGCAGCAACTATGAAGCAGGAGAAGTCTCTGCATCCAATGCAAGCAAAATCATAAAGAAAATAAAGTCAATTTAATATTCTCAGTAAACTATTTTTTTAATGTAAGTACTGTACATAATCCTTCCTCTCTGACAAAACTAGTGCTATTAAATATTTGAAAAAAAAATCCATACAACGTTAACTCTTCCGAACTTTCTGAGCATTAATTTTCACCCCATCTGTCTGCCCTGTCCTCCATCAGCTCTCATTGTTTTTTTTTTCCCCTGCTTTTTCTCCCCAAATCCTCCCAGTACATAGTTGCATATTTTAGTTTTGGATCCCTCTAGCTGTGGTATGTGGGACGCCACCTCAGCGTAGCCTGACACATGGTGCCATGTCTGCACCCAGGATCCGAACCAGCGAAACCCTGGGCTGCTGAAGCGGAGCGCTCGAACTTAACCACTCAGCCACAGGGCCGGTCCCTCTCATTGTTTCCTGAATGAATATACGTGTTAAATATAGCACATCATAAATGCTTCAGTAATTCCACATGGGAAAAACTTCGTTAAGATACATAACACTCGGGGGCTGGCCCCGTGGCCGAGTGGTTAAGTTCACACGCTCCGCTGCAGGCGGCCCAGTGTTTCGTTGGTTCGAATCCTGGGCGCGGACATGGCACTGCTCATCAAACCAAGCTGAGGCGGCATCCCACATGCCACAAGTGGAAGGACCCACAACGAAGAATATACAACGATGCACTGGGGGGTTTTGGGGAGAAAAAGGAAAACAAAATTTTAAAAAACCTTTAAAAAAAAAAAAGACATAACACGCTCTATTAAAAAAGAACTGTTCAGACTTCTTAACTAAAGAAAACTCATTCTTACTCAACACAGGAATTTATTAATTGCTTAACCCTTCTCCAAATAAAACAATGTTTAAACTATTTAAAAAAAAAGAAAAAGTGAAGAAATATTCTAAGGCAAAAATATCAAAACTAGAAGATTACTATCGTACTCCCAAGAATTATAGCCAAAACGTACACCAAAACCTCATTTTCACTGGACCGTGTAAAATCATCTAGCTTCTCTGCTGATAGAGTACTTCTACCTGTATTAGCAGTGCAGGGAAGGTGCTACCCATCTGTGAAGACTAAACAGCAAAAAGCTGCCCTATAACAGAAACGAGATGGTCACTTCACTCCAAAGGATAATTACGATCTCTGCATGATTACAAATACAGGGTGTGGGGCTGAAGTGGCACAACTGTATCCAATAGTAGAAGACAAACAGTAATTGAAGGATTTATGGTTTAAATCTACAGATGTATTCTTCTTCCCAATATGCAACCTCACCAAGAACATACAATGGAAACGTCTCTTCAATAAATGGTATTGGGAAAACTGGACAGCCACACGCAAAAGAATGAAAGAAGACCATTATCTTACACCATACAGAAAAATCAACTCAACATGATTAAAAACTTGAATGTAAGACCTGAAACCACAAAACTCCTAGAAGAAAATATAAGCAGCACACTCGTCGACATGAGTCTTAGCAGTATCTTTTTGACTATCATGTCTCCTCAAGCAACGGAAACAAAAGAAAAACTAAACAAATCGGACTGTAACAGACTAAACAGCTTCTGCGTGGCAAAGGAAACCATGAACAAAATGAAAAGACAACACACCATCTTTAGAAAATATTTGCAAATCATGTATCTGATCAGGGCTTAATTTCCAAAATGTATAAAGAACTCATACAGCTCAACAACAAAAAAATGAACAACCCACCCAAAAAATGGTCAGAGGCTATGAACAGACATTTTTCTAAAGAAGATTTATAGATGGCCAACAGGCACATGAAAAGATGTCCAACATCACTAATTGTTAGGGAAATGCAAATCAAAGCTATGAGATATCACCTCGCACCCATTAGAATGGCTATAATTAACAAGACAAATAAGCGTTAGGTTGTGGAGAAAAGGGAACCCTCACACACTGCTGATGGGAATGCAAACTGATGGAGCCACTACAGAAAACAGCATGGAGATTTCTCAAAAAATTAAGAATAGAAATACCATATGATCCAGCTATTCCACTACTGGGTATTTATCCAAAGAACATGAAAAACGAATTTAAAAAGATATATGCACCTCTATGTTCATCGCAGCATTTTTCCCAATAGTCAAGACAAGGAAGCAACTCAAATGCCCATCAACAGATGAATGGATAAAGATGTAGTATATGTATACAATGGAATACTACTCAGCCATAAAAAAAAGACAGTATTGTGCCATTTGCAACAACATGGATGGAACTTGAGGATACTTATGCTAAGCAAAATAAGTCAGAGAAAGGCAAATACTGGATGATTTCACTCATAAATGGAAGATACACACATAGATAAGGGGAACAGATTGGTGGTTACCAAGGGGAAAAGGGTGGGGGAAGGGCAAAAGGGGTAAAGGGGCACTCATGTACGGTGGACAAATAAAAACTAGACTATTGGTGGTAAGCATGATGCAGTCTATACAGAAGCTGAAATAGAATGATGTACATCTAAAATTTATACAACGTTATAAATCAATGTGACCTCAATAAAAAAATATATATATACACAGCCTCTTTGGTTACCTACATTAATGATGTCATGCATGCCACTGACTTACATGTTTTTCTTATATGAAAGATAGACAAATTGTCTAAAATCAAATACCTAAAACATTAAGAAATATAATCTAATTATAAAATTTAAAACAATTAATGTTAAATGTTTAGTATTTGTGGAAAGGGAAGTGTAATGAACATATGCATATATAAATAAAGGTATTTCTTCTTAGACCCTGTCTTGGTCTGCTCAGGCTGCCAGAACAAAACACCAACCTCAGGTAGCCATGATCAAGGTGTGGCAGATTCGGTTTGGGTGAGGGCTCTCCTCTGGCCTGTGGACGGACACCTTCTCACTATGTCCCCACATGGCCTTTCCTAGGTGCGTGCAGGGAAAGAAAGCCATAAGAGCTCTCTGGTATCTCTTCTTGTAAGGACACTAATCCTGAGGGATCAGGGCCCCACCCTTATGACCTCATGCAACCTTAATTACTTCCTTAAAGGCCCATCTCCAAATACAGCCACACTGGGGGATTAGGGCTTCAATGTGGGAATCTAGGGGGACACACAAACTTTTAGTCTGTACAATATTACAAATTTATCCTAAAATTCACAAACATCCAGAACCCTACCAACATACCCCATGTCGTGTTTTCAGGGTAAGTAAATGTGCTGCTTACACTAGTGTCGGCAACAGGCTGAGGTGTTGGCAGCTGAACTGCGTATCTCCAAATGTGAGCAGTCTGATCTCCAGAAGCTGAGGAGAGAAATAGGGAGAAAGTTACCCAAAGTACACACCATGCATAAAATATACCTTTCGCGAGGCTCTAAGCATCATCAGACTTTGTAACTTAGTGATCATTAATGAGATGAACATATTTTACTTAGATAGCTATTTCTGAGACTGCATAACGTTACTGAGACCTGAGAAAATATGTAAAATTGAGATCATTACTTTTAAAAATATTCCCCCTTTCATTTTAGGGTAGAAAGTTGCAAAGGTTCAGAGAAAATTTACAAATAGTAGATTTCATTCTCCATATACCTAATCTAAGTAAAGTGAAATATAACTACACTATAACTTATAACTAAAATAGATTCCGAGGTATTTCAGAGAAGCGAGTAACAGACAAACGCATGTTCCCATCCACTCAACATCGAGGAGCCGCACAACCTGCCAGGTGCTCATTAGTATCAAGACCTCATTTTCACCAGCCAAGTCTGCAAGATGATGCCTGGACTTGGAAACAGAAAGACAGAGGGCAGCTGGAGGGCACAGCCAGGCCCACAGAGGTGCCGAGACGGCCACCTCACTCGCCTTTACAAGAGCCCGTCTGAACCCCACCTTCTCCTCGTGGCTGAAGAGCTTCCCAGAGAAGCGGCCACATGCGGATGGCAGTACACATCTCACAGTGTCAAATGAATTTACTGCCTGGCTTACAGTGTCTCTTGGAATCGGCATCAGAGCCAAACTCCATCTACCACTCCTCTCTCCAGTCGTACTACTTCATCCATCTCAGTTTCCATCAGCCCCTCTCTGAGAGGTCTCTTGATTTCCTCACCTCCTTTCCAATCCCTGGTTGTCACTGGTCTCTCCATCTTTCCTCTTCCCAATCACACAAGAAACAGCCAATTTAATAAGGTCTAAACTCCTCGCCTCCTTCACTCCCCAGACATTTATTAAGGTATCAACTAGCAAATGTGGTCGAGGCTGATGACTGTCAAACTGGCCTTCCCACCAGGTTCCACTCGCACGTAAAGCACTCGACTAGCCCTACTTCTGGGCTCTATTCCACAGACAACTAAATCTGGCCCGCAGGCCAAATCCAGGCAGCCACCCATTCTAAAGGCTTACTGCACACAGCCATGGCCACTCATCTGTGCACCTCTCTGCTGCCTCTAACTTAACACAGAGCTGAGTGGTTGTGACACACATCAAGTGACCTTCAAAGATGAAAACATTCACTTCTGATCAGCAGGAAAAAGCTTGCTGACCTCTGGTCTATCCAAACACTTTTCCTTCAAGATTATCAGCAGTGTCCCCAATTTCATAGGAAAAATCCTCACTACAATAATAGAAGTGTGTTTAAAAACACTATATAAAATTACGACAAACCCAAGCTTCCACAGTGTAGAAGAACTACCTAGAAAAGAAAAAAAACACTGGCTCTGCAGATGACCATGATGACGTGAGACTCCTGTTTCTCTCTTTTCTGTATTTTGGGTGCATACAGGATTAGGACTAGGCAGGAATGACAGGGCTTCAGAGAACCGAATTACAGTCCACTGAGAATCGTCACAGCGCAAGCAGGCAGTGGCAATGAAGTGCTTCATAAAAAGACTTCTAGAGGAACAGGAGTCAATTTTAATCTCACAATAAAGTCAAGGTCATCTAACTCTCAATCCACTACAGTTAAAAAAACCAATCTATTCAAAGTATTTTTCTGTATTCATTCCTCACTTAATTCATAAAATGTCTACTAACAACTAACTTTGGTAAAAGGCGTGGATAATCCTGACACTATGTATAGGGAGGGAAAGATTACAGCTGTTTTAAGATTATCAATAACTTCATTCAATAAAGAAAAAAATCAACATACCAGTGAGAGCCAACTGCTCTGATGGATGAAATTTTATAGAATTTACTGCAAAATAAAAAAATTACAAAAACAGGTTTAAATTAACAAAAAAGATATCATCAATATTTATTATAGCTACAACGTGTGATGCAGTTAAACTTCAAAATTAAAAGAACTATACTAATTCAATATTAGATCTTCCCATTCAATTAAACTATGAATAAATGTATAAGTTAAACAGAACAGAGATACAGTAAAAATTATCGCACTGCTCAAACACAGGACACACAGAAAAAGAATATTAACAATCTATTTCTTTTTACAGGTAGGGAAGTTATCTAGATTTAAAAATAAATCAGGACAAAAAAAGAAAACGTGATTACGACAGCAAGCAGAGGCAGCTGGCAGTTGGGGACACTGTTCTTGCCTACCCGCTGGCCATGAGCCCACCCTCCCTGCTCCCCGGCTCTCAGAAACGCAGTGTGTTCCACTCCAGGAGGAGACACCAGGAACTCAGAGCACAGGCCTGCAGCATAATAGGGAAGATGGGGATCAGGCTAGGATAGTCAGGATACCTTCCCAGGCTCCTCTCCAAACGTGGGAGTGAACTGGGTGTTGAAGGCCATGGAGGCAGTGGGACCTGAAGGCCCAGATCCCTCAGAAAAGGTGAGCAGAAGACGTGGGCCTCCAGGCACTGCCAACGAACGCCTGCCCTGGGCACACAGAAGGCAGACTCGAGGGGCAGAGGAGCCAGGGTACAGGAGACAAGGTGGAAGCACAGGGCCTGTGAAGGCGAGCCCTTGAGGACAGCACCCTTGGAAGAAGAGAAGGCCGACACACTGGTGTTTCCAACGCTGAAGCCCCCTCCCATCACCAGGCCTCACTAAACCAAGGCCAGCATGCACACCCCATCTGCTCTGGAGAGACAGCGAATCTCCCCAGATGAGGGGACACCATGCAGGGCCCGCACAAATTTTTCACATGTAATGCCAGGTCATAAAGTAAAAATGACTAGGCAGAAAAAGGTCCCGTGAAGAAAGAGAGTGAGAGAAATGCACAGGGCTGAGGCACGTGCTAGAAGATGGCACACAGAGGTGAATGGAACACGACCTCAGCCTGAGGGACTGAAGACACTCACCATGGAGAAAAGGAAACAGAAACCACAGAAAAGAGGAAAGGAAATGTGTTACCAGCACCTCAGGAAACAGGTTCAGATGACTGGGAACCAAGAAGAAATGGACCAGATAAGCAATCCCACAGGAATCCAAGCACTGAGGTTAGAAGTTGCACTTAAAATAATGGTGCTTCCACTCCACATATACCAGAACAGCTAAATTAGAACCCAGCACACAGAGAGAACATGGACCAACCAGACTCCCCACACTGCTGGCATAATGGAGGGCAAAGGAACACAAGCAGGCACTGTGGAAAATGTCTGCTAGCAAGGAGCACCCCATACAATCCCACCTACAGGGAGTCGCACCCAGAAATGACTATGTGCATACGCATATATATGCCAGATCAAATAGGAACTCGACACCTATAATTATCTCTAATAGAAAACTGGAAAGATCCTAATAAACCGCAGACTATCCCAGTACTGTAGTGCCAGACAGCAAGAGTCACATAGCAAGAATGCCACACAGCAACGCAGCAACGACAAACACAGCACAGACCAATCCCACAGTCAGGACCCAAAGCTGGGAGGTGGCCTCAGGTCTTACCACTGCATAAAAATCTGAGCTGCACACTTGTGATTTGAGAGCTCTTCAGTGTGTATGCCACACTGCAATCAGCAGTTTACAGAGGCAGCAGAGAATGAGCAATCCCAGGCCCCACCAACACCGTGGTACTGGGCTGACCAGGAGTGAGCTGCAAGTCGGCATGAGCACTGGCTGGAGGCCCAGAGGGCACCCGCTCGCCCCCACACTTCACCTTCTCACCCAAGCAAAAACAGGTTCAGTTTCTTGACTAATTAGAGGGATAAAAGAAGATTTTGCATAATGTTATGATAAAAAGGAACTTTCAGAGAATAAGAAAAAACCAGAGAAAATTAAAAACATGACAGCATGAAGGGTTTTTTTCAGCGCATGGGCTGAGAGATGAAGTTCAGGAAATCTCCTAGAAATAAAGAAAAAATATGGTAGAAAATGAAAGAGAAAAAAATAATAAAATAAGAGAAACAGTGTGGGAGTTCAAACATTCTGATAGAAATTCCAAAACACACGACTACTTCCCAGAACTTACATTTCCAGATTGGAAAGTCTCACCCAATGTGCAAAACAATTAAAAAAAAAAAACAAACAGGCCTACAGAAAAAATCCCAAAAGCTTCGAGAGAGATGTGTGATCACCCATGAAGGACCACGGTTGAAAACAGCACTAACCTTTTTAACAAGAATCCCGGAAGCCAAAGAATATGGGACACTATAACACCACCTCCCAATTTCTGAGAGAAAACTATTTCCTACACAGAAGACCATACTCAGCCAAATTACCAAGTATAAAGGTAAAATATACCTTTCAGACATTTAGGGTCTCAAAAAGTTTCCTCTAAGAAACCTTTTATAAGGAAGCCACTGAAAAAGAGAGGCTTCCCTGAAGAGAGAGAAAAATGGGACCCAGAACAGAAAGCAGGCCCCAAGGGAGCAAGGCAGAGTGACACCCCAGGAGGAGACAGGAGGGGACTTGCAGGGCAGCACTGAGGAACCAGGTACCAAAGCCGCCCAGAGGGAGCGGAGGCCCAGAGGACCCGCTGAGTCTGCTCACGTAAAAGGAAGGTCACATGTGCAGCAGAATGTAAGGACAAACCAGGGACACAGATAAATGAGGTGACAAGAAAACAAGGCAACCCTTCTCTTCAGAGAAAACACAACGGGGATTGCAAGTACAGTGCGTAAGTGGGTAGTCACGAACAACGCAGATGTGGCCAAAATTAGTAAACCGGAATGTCCCATTTAAACAAAAATCGTGCTCTAGATACTCGGCAATGACAAGAGAAGAATCTATGTGGCAAGTGAGTAAATCTTCATCTTCCTTAATTGCGTCACTTCTTTGTCTAAAATTCAAAATTAGGAAACAACAGAGTACTATTAGAAAAATGGAAGAAAAAAGCAGACTACTCAGAACTGTTACAAGTGGCTGCCTGGCTGCCTTTCTGGGAAGTGAAAATATAGAGGAGAGATGAGGCAGGAGACTGCTGTTAATTTTTTATACACAATAATAATAATGCCTTATTAATTTTTAGACTATGTGTACGTATTTAATTTTTTAATGTTTTTTAAAGAGTAAATCTGAAGTGAGGAAGCAGAAATAGAGAACACAGCATGCACACATTTAACAAGGTCTGGCTATGTTGCTGAGCACCTATTCCATCCACCCCAGGGACCCAGCAGCGAAGAGACACAGGGTTCAGGGAGACAGTGGGTATAAGCCAGAGAGGAAGAGGCGAGGCGGCACCATGGGGGAGGATGTTCAGTGTGGGGAAGGCGTGAGCTTGCTCACACGCTGAGGGCAACACCCTGGCAAGACAGACACAGGCAGAAGAGACAGGGACACCTGAAGGAGTAATGCCCCAAGAAAGAGAAGAGCCTGGGTCCACAGCCCTGACAGGACAACAGACACATCCTCCACCAATGCCGACAAGAGGACGCTCAGATGATGTCTGTAGGTGGGGGCAGACGTGAGTCCAGAAGTGGGAGACAGACACCATCTCTGAGTTTGTCTACAAAAGTTAAGGCATGGTAGTGGCTGGTGAGGGGCGAGGGAGCCAGAAGGCAGCCTGACAGACAGACTAGAGATGATGCATTCCAGGCGGAAGGAACCACAAAGGGCCGGGAAATGTGAAGTCTGGCAGGAACAGTGGTCCAAGCAGGGGTACAACTGAGGCGGCAGGAAAGAGGTGCTGCATTAACTGCAGGCAAGAAGCCCAGCAAGAGACGCACCGCTCACAAGGCCCAAACGCTGCCCTTGTAGATCACTGCACCAGAAGTCAACCTCTAGAACAATTCAGTTCCAACACTGTCTACGTGTGGCTTTCTATGGAACAGTAAATAAAACCGAGATAACAACTATTTGTGCACTGTTGCGGGAGCTGAGCTTTCCCTTTATGAAGCTCCCACAGCCAGAGGCGCAAGTCTGCCTGTCCGTCTGTGAGAATGCCCAGCTGTCCCGACAGCAGGGTCACCACACCGCCATCAAAGACCCGTCGGCCTCATGACGCTCACCTGAACCCACGTGGCCTGTGTACTTGACGAGGCACCTTCCAGTCTCTATACTCCACAGCAAAGCCGTGTGATCTGCAAGGTCAAAACAAACAAGAGTAACTAAGCTGCCAACAACTTCACAGTCTTTCTAAAAAAAGAAGATAAACATTCTAAAAATGAGAAGTTACATTACCACTAATATCTACTGCAACTCTGATTATACTACACGGTAACTCAACTGACCAAACAAAACATTTCCAAGAGGGGAGAAGGCAGTGACTTGTCTGAGGTCATGGAACTGCAAAATGAAACCAGGCCCTTGATCTGAGGTCACTCTCACTCACTGCCCGACTTCAGACTTGAATACAGATGTCACATACGTCATGGCTTCATTATTTTGTTGAAATACGAAGACTTTTACCACCACAAAATATTCAACTGCAAATAGCAGGTAGAAACGCAAATCCAGGTACAAATTATTTGAGAAAATAAATATTCATTTGGACCTTTCCTCTTATGGGCATAACAATAAAAAGATAAAAAGTAGACTTAATAGGAAAATCTGAAAAATAAATGCCAATTATCCAAATGAGATTTCAGAAATATCAGAAAAGGACTCTTTTATTATTTTTTTAAATTGTTAATTTCCCAAACAATCTGGGGTGCTCATGTATGAACATAGTTTTAAACAGAGAAAGAACTTTCTTCATCATCCCAAGCAGTTTACCATTTCCTGTCTCCACTTTAAAAGGCAGAATCTAGTGAGTAACTTCTCACAAGCTGGAAAAGCCATTTTCAACAAGTGAACACCATTTTTAATTTTAGCAATTCTTATCTGAAGGGGTATTAGGTTAATACCCCTGACAGCTCAGCTGCACCTTAGACAGCTTTCAAAAAGTATCTTTAATGAGAAAGAAAGCGATCTCTCTAACGCCCACCCCATGACTCTCTCAGGCAAATGCAGGCTCACCAGCAGCCCCCCTTCCACCTAAATCCTGGACCGCGTGGCCCTTCCAGAGATCACACAGCACTGCCCTTGGCTGTACCTCACAAGTGGGAAAAAATGGGACACGTATTTTCAAAGCAGATGCACATTAGATTATGAATAACAAGAAAGCCAATCAAAAAAGCACCTAATATGTTTAAAAGACATTCCGCCTTACGTTGCCTCTACCATTCAAACAGGATTCCTTAACACAGCGGGCTGAGTCCCAGAGCCGGTGTTAACTCACTCAGATGTGTCATCACGCTCACGGACTGCACAAGGCCTGACAAAGGCCGTCAGAACTAAGCGGGTCAAGACTAAGAGCTCTGGTTTCAATGACTGCTCGGCCACACATCTGCTTCCAGGATCACTCTGCTCCCAGCATCTGCCCCAGCTGCCAGTCATGCCCAACAAGCGGCAGCTAGTTCTGGACTCACCAGCAGACGCAGTCCCCAGCACCACGGGCTGTGTCCTCGCCACACTGACATCCCAGATGCCGTCCCTGTGACCAATGTACTCCTTCACGAGCTGGCACACGGCCCTCGATGTGGTGGTCTTGAAGCTGGAGACGATCTAAAATCATGATGGGAAGGAAGGAGTATTGTAGACAATTTACTGAGTGAATGTTTTTGAGTTAAAAAAGGTAAAGAAGAAGTTGTCTTGAAAATGCATAAATCATTGAATAGAATATTTAAAACATTAAAGGAACAGAACATAAGCACAAAAATTGGCCCATCCAGCTGGATATCCCAAAAAGGAATGAACACCCTACAAAGGCCTCGGAAGCCGCCCACAGCTCCCCCACACTTCGTATAAGCATGCCCTGCCAGAGAAGAAGGGCCTACTTATAGCTGCAGTCACTCTTCCACAAGTCCAAATCATCAGACAAAATTTCAAAATTCTTTTAAAAAAAAAAAAACAGAGAGCTAGGAGGACATGAAAAAGTCAGGAAGGCATACCCCAAACCCTTAACACTAATTACTTTTATTGTTGGGGGACTTTCATTTTTTTCTGTTTTTGGTAATTTACACCAGCCACATATTATCAGGAAGAAAACAGCCCCAGGTAGGGAGGAATCAAAAGAAGACACTTCTAACAGATGAGGTTTGTCCAACATTGTTTATTGAGCACACAGAGCACCAGCACTGTGCTAGGAGGGGACACAGAGCAGAGTGACAGCAGGCCCTGTCCCCGGGCAGCGCAGTCTCACAGGGACAAGACACGAGAACACACAGGTGCACATGATGGTGAGACATTGTCTAGTACGATACACACAGCAAACAACTCTTACTTTCTCTTCTAGGAAAAACAGAAAGTGCATGAGGAAGACACTAAACACAAAGAATTCTTCCGTTTGGGTTTTAAATTGTTCTCAGACAAAAGAATGGCTTTTCAGCTTGTAAGTCAATCAGAACAATGTAGATTAATCAGAATACTGAAACTGTAAAATCAAGTGAAAAGGAAATATTGGTGGTATTATCAGCTGTTTTAAACACTGATTCAGCAAAGCCCTGAAAATGTATCTAAGAATATGATCACATTAAAATAACAATCCACTGTTACATCCATTTGGGTATGAGCATTCAAATTACTCCTGATATACAGTGAAAGACTGAAACAAGACACTTGATGAAGAGACCGACTCCTTCACCAGTAATAGAAACAGGCTCCATTTGACTTGCTCAAACTTAAAAGGAATTACAAAAGGACCTGCTCAACTGCAAACCCACCATCATCATCTTTTTCTTTTTGAAAGCTTTCATCCTATTCAACCTAGCAAAAGTGTCCCTCCACAACAGAGAAAAGTGCTTCCGCTGGCACAGTGCCATTCCAACATTAAATAACATAACATTTAGGAGAGAGTAAAGTTAACAGGCAAAGCTTTCCCCCCAATAAGTGGTGGTAAATTTCACTTCCAAGCCTCTCGCCATTTCTAACACAGTATTATCATGAAGAGAAATGAACCACTGGGACCACATTTCACCGACCCCATTCGAACGGTTAGAACAGAGGGTCACTGCTGCGGGACTCACGCCAACCGCGTTTCTGGTGGAATTTTGGAAGAAGATAATATGCTGTTTATGAATATTGTAACGAATCATTACATGCGTTGCCTCCAAATGCCCATTACACTTTGACCACCTATTAACTATTTGTTCTTAAAAATGTTGACTTAGTCACAACTGCAAAGAGGCCCAACAAAAGAGACTGAATTACTCAGAGGGAACATTCATGACATAAAAGCAGCAGAATGAAGCAACAAATTGATGCTTACCCTGTCATCTTAATTATCACTTTAACTGAGATACAATCTACAGTGCTTTAAAAAAAGAAAGGGCTTTTTTCACAATGAAAGACACCTATCCTTACAAAAACATGCATGAAACATTTTCACAAGTTCCTTTAAAGAGGTTTGCTGGTTAGACTGCCACGACTCCCACCCAAAAGGCATGGGAGACATGTCCTTAGCCACCAGGCAGGGAAGCCCACTTCAGGTTCACTTCTGCTTTTATTAATGCACTTCGGTTTCCCACTATCTCACCACACACACTACTCGCCTTTCTGGGCTGAGTCAGGAGGGAAGGAATGTTGCATTCAAGCTTACTACCACCTCGTTGTATTCATGCCTAGCTCTACTAGCAGATCATTCTGCTACTAAGAATACATGCAGCACAGATCAGAATATATTCTGGTATCAGATTTCTTCTTCAACTTTCAGATAATGTCTTACATTTTCATTATTATTCTTTAAGATCGGTACACACAGTGCGTACAATGCTGTGAGGATAATTAGTCATACGTTTCTTACAAATTCAGATGAATTTCTAGTATCTAAAATGAGTGAGGCTTCAAATATCTCGAATACACATTTTTTAAAGCAAAGTATTACTGTACATATCCTTTGCCCAAGTCTTATTTTTTACTACTCATGGTAAGGGATAACTTTATATAATCCTTTCATCCTGTACTTCACAAATGCTCAGAAAGTTTTAGAATTCCAAACCATACATTGTATACATAACCTAGAACCACTGGAATAAGTAATGTAATTCAAGATAATATAACAAGCAGTTAAATGAGGAAGAACATAATCTCACACTACATTTTGAATAGAAAGTTTAATGTTATTAAAAACTTCAAAACTAGTAAGTGTAAGCTTGATAATAAGTAACAAAAAATTTTTTTAATTAGCCACTTACATTCTAGAGTTACCAAAGGAAACACAAGAAAATGTTAGCAATATTCAGATTTTTTTTTTAACAACAAAGAATTATCAAAAACTTTCAAATAAGCAGAAACAGCAGTAAGAATGAATCTGGTCTGTCAACTGCAGTTAATCTCACTTTGGATATCATGCTAAATAACTTTAAGCTCAAGGGAACAAACTAGAAAAACAGAAAGCTAACCATAACTCTTTACGACATCATAGCAGATGCACCACAACTTTCAACTTTTCCCTCAGGCTTAGCAAAAGGAATGCATTCATGAAGGTTAGGTAATTAATTTACCTTTTACATATTTAAAACACCCCAGAGTAGAGACCCATACAAAATTACCTTAAAATATTACTTTATAGTAGCACTCCCCCATAGGTAAATTAATTCCCAAATAATTAAATCTTTGCCACTTTAAAGAAAAAGCAAAATACCACGAATGTCCCTACTTGCCTTGGAGGTAGACCTTTACTTCCTGATCATACTTAGAAAATTAGAGAATAGAAGAGGGAATTAAAATGGAACTATGGCTCAGAACATAATTTTCATTGCTTTATACCCATTTCTTAGCTTTCTCCAAATTCAGAGTCTCTATATCAAGCCAAATAACAATACAAAGTGTTATTTCCCCTCAAAAAAGGCAATATATTTCATAATGAATAAGGTATTAAGTTCAGAATTAGGGCAGGTTAGTGTCTAAGTGTCTATACACGTGGTCATTTAACATATCTATGATACTCCCTTTAAAAATCAAATTGTCCTAAACACCAGAAGTTTATCTTTTGCTATTACACATTTCTAATTGGAAAATATGCAACTTGAAGTACACATCTGCACACCTCAAGCACCACATGACCGGCCCGAGTGCCAGCGCCCTGCATACCTTGCTGGTGGAGGCCTTGTAAGTGGTCTTCAGCTTCTGAGAAAGCTGGCTGGTACTGTGACTGGCTGCAGAGACAGAGTCAACAATCAGAGACAATCATATAACCAAAGAGTCACAGAATTTGAGAGCTGGAACAGACTGGAGAGATCAAATTTCACCTTGCATTTCACACAGGAAGAGAGGGAAACCCAAGGGTCCCTCTTGTCCACACTGACATGGAGACAACGGCAGAGTTGGAACAAGAACCCCAGCTCTCTAGTACTTCCTTCTTCCTTCTATACCCCTATCTGAAGTACGTATTTCAAGTACTGTTGACCACAAAAAGCCAATGAATCTGTGTCCTTCATTAAATTCCCAATTACCTCCATACATAATTTTAAGGGCAACCCTTATGAACATTCCATCTTACCTTTTGTTTTGAGTTGGCCCTTACTCAGTTCTGCCCCATCGATTGCTTGTCCTTCAGCAGTTAAACGTTCATTAAGAGTCTCGATTTCTCTACGCACTGGGAATAAAAGATTGTTTTCAAAAGAATAAAATATGTACTTTTTATGTTTAAATATACTCACCACTTTCAAAACTTGAGCACATAAAAATGCAACATATTAGTATTGTCTAAACAAAGCCATGAATAATACTCCAATAAACAAGATCCGTTTATAGAGTTCTCAAAAAACTCAAGACATCATTCCAAAAATGAAAACACTAATGCTCTTCCTATACTGGGAAGACACTCAGCTATCAGAGTTCTCAGCAGGGCTCCTAGATTTCAACCCAGCTCATTTCCTTTGTACTTTATTCTAATACATTTAAAACATTATTCTGATACTGTCCAAAACTCAATGAAATATTTACAGTCTAGCTGAGAACACTGAAATTGGGGGAAAAACATACAACAAAACCTAACTGTTGCTGCATGGCACCACAAGAGCACCAAGTGAAGATCATACAAAACAAAGATTAAAAATTCAAGGAAAGTTATGAAAAATGAATAGGAAGTACAGAATTACAGGGAAAAAGAGAAGAATCAAAAGGAAGAACATCAATCACAAAGAAGAGAACGAGAGGCACACTGAGGGGAGTAAGACTAACAGTGTGAGCACTTTTCTCCGCATCAGGCCCTCTGGAGCAAGCCTGGGAGACTGACGCTGTTATCCTGCTCTCATCCACCCTGCAGGGATGACGAAAGAGACCTGGAGAGGGGAAGGGACTTGTCCAAGGACACAAGATACTGCAGCGACACAGCAGGACCCTGGTGTGGCCATAAATGCACTCGGTGCTAAGGCTAGGAGCCTGCCACTACACCACGTCACCTCCCAGGACTGTCCAAGATCTGTTCAGGCTACAATGAGGCGAAGGGTTTGAGTGAAAGCACAGAACGAGATCAGTTAGAAGGAAGGCTGAGGGCAAAAGGCTCTGAACAGATCCAGTCTAAGCAATTTCTACTATATCTCACAGGCAGTAGGAAGCCAATGAAACCCTAGGCACCACAGTGTAAACTCCAAGCACCTCCAGCATTGGGAATTTGTAATCCCATAGTTTTTCTTCAACAAATTACATGAATTCACGAAACAGAAGACCTTAGATCACAATGGAAATTCAATAATACTTGGGTCGTTACAACTCTGATACTTAAAGAAAACCCTTAAAATCAGATACAGTACATGGTACCTAATTTTTATTTATAAAAACTTCGAATAATTTCTCCCTCTGTAAATTTTCCATGTGGACTTACAAGGAAAATCCAATATTAAAAAATTAAATTTTCCAATAGCAAAGTTAAAATAACATAGGATTACACTCTCTTCACTAGTGATCCAAACACAGACTTGGTTCTAGAGTGAAAAATATTTTAATAATGCAAATATAATTTATTAGTATTCAATGTCTGGAATCAACTTAGATAACAGCATGACAAACCCTAAACACAAACCCTTAAAAATAACAAAAATTGGAAAGTAATGGAGCAGTGAGAGGGGTAAAGAAGGTCAGGTCCATGTCCTAACATTTTACAGTGAAGCATGAATCCATGTGGCCTGAAGTTGACAGAGCTAAAAACAAGTCGATTATTTAAGTTTAAAAAATAATCACGAGAAGAAGCAAAAAATGGAGAAAACGTTTTCCTTTATAGAGTGGGATGGTCAACAGATGGGGTGATGGTAGATACCTTTTCTTTTGATGCTGCTTGATTCTTTAAGCAAAAGAAGGCATGGCTTCTAAAATAAAATTTAAAAAGAAAAACTAAAGCCACAATAATTAAAAATTCTTTTGATTTACCTTTAACTAATAAGTCAAATAGATAATACACATTTTAAGAAATTCTCAAAATACAGTATATTTTAAAGAAAAACATGAAAAGGTGTTTTCTCAATTTACAGTATACTTAGTATAGGAAAAGTTATGAGATGCATTTATTTTTCATAAAATCATAATTTGGATCAGCTAATGGGGTTAGCAAAATACTGCCCATCCCAAAGATAATCTGTGAACATGTGACCTCTGTGGCAAAGGGGCCCTGCAGGTGTGACTGAGGTGAAGGACCTCAATGGGGAGATCACCCTGCATGACCCAGACGGCCCATCTTTCTCACACATCCTTAGGAGCATGTCACAGATGCACTAGGAGGACTCCAGCTGCTGCTGACAGCTTTAAAGATGGAAGAGGGAAGAAACGCTTTGAGCCAAGGAAAGTGGCAGGCTCCAGACACTGGGAAAGCCATTAAGAAGATGGACCTCTGTCCTCCCGCTGCAAGGAACTGAAATCTGCACAATCCAAGCAAGCAGGAGACAAGATTGCCCCTCATGCCTCCAGAAAGGGCACAGCTCTGCCAATACAGTGACTTTAGTCTGGTGAGAGCCCTATCACACTTCTGACCAAGAGCTGCAAGACAGACATTTGTGTTACTCTCAGCAACTACGTTTGTCACAGCAGAATAGAAAACAGGTCAGTGGTGAATGTCTACTCACAAATCTGACTTTCAAAAGATTTCTATGGATACGTGAAAAGTTATAAAAGTTTATTAAGACAAGAGATACTCACATTCTAAGTTTTCAATATAAAGGTTTTCAAATTCTCTTTCTATTTGTCCAAACAGTTCCAGAAGTGTACTGCGAACTGAGGAAGGCAGTTTAGAATCCTGTAAAAAGGAAGATTTTGTTTAAAATGAATGAATGAATGAGAAACTCTGATACCAAGTACCAATATACTTTTTCCAAAGTGAATTATCATTTATCTTAAATTCTTATTTTATATCTTTACGTATTTTATTTCTTATAAAGTCATGTGCTGCATAACGACATTTCGATCAATGACGAACCGAGTATACAATGGTGGTCCCATAAGATTAGTACCACACAGCCTAGGGGTGTAGTAGGCTATACCACCAAGGTTTGTGTCAGTGCACTCTATGATGTTCACACAACGAAATGGTCTAATGATGCATTTCTCAGAACGTATCTGCACTGTTAAGTGATGCATGACTGTACATAAAACACTTAAAGAACTTACAGTTTCAAATTTCTATAGATGAACATAAAATCAAGTTGTATAGATGGTTACCCAGGATAATACGGGATTCAAGAACAAGCACTTCTTCAAAATAACATAACGTTTCCTTTTACAAGGGAGGAAATAAGCCTACCTTATTCAAAAACTTCCTAATTTTTAGAGAAGGAAGACAGTTCCCATAAACGAACTTGTATTCTAAACAGCCTTTAAGTTCTATCATATGGTCTTATAAACTAATTTTAATAAGATATATACTAAGAGAAGATGTGCCTTTATAGAGTTCTCATGTCCAATGTACTTCAAGAAAAATAAAGTGGGTATTTCCTCTAACTGTGAGTAAAACCTAAGATTGTTGTGCTGGGGGAAAAATGAAAAATCTCACCTGTAAGAGCAAAATGTGCATCAGTTAAAGGAAAACATAAACGAGTAAGTTCCCAGGTACACCACAACTTTCACGGTCGTGTGCCTTTGCACACACTGCACATCGCTGGTCCTGTCTAAACCTCATGGGAAGTCAGCGGGAAGCAGCAACATCTTGCTGCATTTTTAGGAATGGTCACACAGGTGAGTGGCGTCCTTGGCACCAACTGTGTTCAAAGCATTTACTTTCCGGACACTGCTAACAGCAGGACACTGATCCAGTCTACGTCCTACTCTCCTGAGAGCATGGCCTGTGGAATGTTTGTATGTGTCCCTCCAAGCACTCAGAGTATTTGCAAACAAAATTCTTAACAAATATTTCTAAAATAACGTTTCAAGACTTAACTTCTGTCAGTGTAACTCTCCAAGTCACTTTTCAAATTTTGTATGCAGCACAAACTTTTTGATGTTTAATGAGTTGCAAATAAAAAAAAAGATATACAATGTTTATTAAATTCCTTCTCAGACTAACTTCCAGGAAAACAAATTTTAAACAAAATGATCTAATGATATAAGCATTTTAGCAATATGTTTTGAAATAATCACAGAATGCTCAAGTAGATTTTACAATCTACTTAAAAATGTATGTGAAGCCACTTGTTTAAAAACTGAATCTGGTGGAATTGATAATATAGCCTCTCAACATCCCTCTAAATTACCAATGAAAAACACACAAAAAAGAAAACTTAAACTAACAATGAAGAGTAAAATAAACCGTCACAGTTAATGTCTAACACGCTGTCGCCTGCCTGAACCCTTGGCACATCCTCTTCTTCTCCAGGCCATATTCTTCCTGCCCCATCCAGTCAGCCCTCCTCACTCAGGTCACTTGTGAGAAGCCTTTCTGACTCCTCCTACCAGGGCCAAATCTCCTCTCACATGTTTCAATTCCTACTCACCGATATGCCCATAATGATTAAGATCCTTATTATTCATCAACTGAAACATTACATTTACTTGAACAGTAAATGCATTTTAATATAAAATGTGACTGTAATGGGAGACAAAGCTCAGATGTCCATATTAACTTCACTTGATAAAATAAAGACAATCAAGAAACAAAAAGTGCAGTAACATGAGAACTGTTTCACTAGAGGGCAGTGAAGCCAAGAGAGAGCTCTGTACAAAGTTCCCTCAACCTCATCGAAGTTCATCGTCCAGCACCATCCAACTTCACAGACCATGAAGTGAGAGGTGTTGACCTTTGAGTATCACTGCAGAAAATTCAAGACAGAAAAGCTACTATGATTCAGTAAAGCTTTTAAATTACCTTGCACTGTATCACGTCAGCCCATACAGGACGCAGGAGGCCTGTTTTCAGGCTATAGTAAGTGCTCTGTGCATACACAGAGCAGCAGTCCTCTGCAACAACAGACCTCCCATCCCCACATGAAGCACTGCTTCCTAAAATACTTTTTTTTCCTCTCCCCAAAGCCCCAGTACATAGTTGTGTATCCCAGTTGCAGGTCATTCTAGTTCTTCTATGTGGGATGCCATCACAGCATGGCTTGATGAGAGGTATGTAGGTCTGCACCCAGGAACTGAACCAAGGAACCCTGGGCTGCCAAAACAAAACTCACAAACTTAACCACTCAGCCACAGGGCTGGCCCCTCCTAAAATACTTTACATTCACAAATCTAAGACATATAAAATTACCATAATAGCTCGCTCACACTACTCTTCACTTTTTTTTGATACTGCTCTGCAACAACTAAGAAAGCATTACTGTAACCTTGTCTAGAAAGTAACGACCTGTTGTTCAACTCAAATCCACCAGAAATCGGCCCTCTGTATTCTTGGATCCCTCCACCTACGCCTACCATGCCAACTGCTTGCATCAAATACCATTGCTACCGTCCTCCTGCTGCGAAACCAGGCAGAGCACCTCATACCAGCCACTCCAGGAAACTGTACTCATCAACAAGTGAGCACCATCAAAGGGACACTGGAGATGCCAAGCTGGGCTGTCTTCCTGGCAGAGTTCTGAATGACCTTCATGAAAGGTAACCCTGAGATGCAATTACCTACTTGTTCTACATCACAATGGAGGACAGGCACACAAAAGGCCAAGAGAAAAAGGCATTTACCTCATATAGGTGTTAACTCTGGAAGATGCTAGCAAAGGAGGTAGTAAAATTTTCACTGCTAGAAATGTAAGTAAATCTAACAATCAAAAAAACGTATCTTAGGGGCCAGCCCCATGGCAGAATGGTTAAGGTCGCACGCTCTGCTGCAGGCGGCTCAGAGTTTCGTCAGTTCGAATCCTGAGCGCAGACATGGCACCGCTCATCGAGCCACACTGAGGCGGTGTCCCACATGCCACAACTAGAAGGACCCACAACTAAAAATACACAACTGTGTATCAGGGGGCTTTGGGGAGAAAAAGGGAAAAAAATAAAATCTTTAAAAAAATGTATCTTAGATGGTTTACCTGCACTGTCCAATATGGTAGCCAATAGCCACATGTGACTATTTAAATATATGTTAATTAAAATTTTTAAAATTCCTCACACTAGCCACATGTGGCTTGTCACTCCCATATCTGATACCACAGATCTAGAACATTCCATCATCACAGAAGTTCCACTGCACAGCTCTTGTTCAAATATTCACTTTCCTAAACATTATGGGCTAACTTGTGTCCCACCAAACTGATATGCCGAAGTCCTAACCCCCAGCAACCCAGAATGTGACTGTATTTGGAGATGAATTAGTTCTAATTGTAAAGGAACGAACACAAATTTATAGGTATTTATATTTCTATATTTATATTGTAATATATACATATACTTAAACAGGTATTAGATATATCTATAATTTATTTTACTATAACATACTTTTATTTAGGTTTCACAATAATATTCTTTTAAAATCTAACACATTTTCATCATAAAGGAACTATATAAAATATTAGCAAAATATCTTGATCAATAAAATACTAGTTCATTTAATCAAAGAGAACATAAAATTATCAGAAAAACATACAATGTAATAAACAGCAGACGACACACTCACCACAGCAGACAGGATAAAGCCAAGGAAAGTCACTACAAGATGTGACTCCAAAAACTCTCCAGGGAACAGAAGGAGATCATTAAAACTATACCTGATTCTCTTCTTGAGACTATCAGACAGAAAACCTAAAACTGCGCTGTCAGCTCACCTATACAAAGAATAAAAACTGTCACACTCACTTTTTTTTATTAAGTATTGTAAAAACATTAACCTGGGAATCGAAGTCTATCTCTGTGTTGTATTTGACAGTTTTAATCAGTTTATGGGGAGAAGAGTTTGTTTTGTTTTTTGGTAAGCCACACTTTTTCTCTGCTTTGGAGACCTATACATACTCAGCTATTTCTGGAACATCACAGTCAGCATCTTCACAAGAAGACACTGACCAAGCACTAACTTACTTGTCCTTCTAACATTTCTCTTGGCAGGCCTGTCCTCTCCTGCTCCGAGCTGTTAGTTCTTCGTATAGAAAGGCTATGAGATTTGCGTTTCTGTTTTGCTTGACGAGCAGTTGAACAACTCCCGCTTTCTGTGGGCATTACTTCCAGAAGGTGATGTCCTGGTCACTCCGGCAATAAGCTAAACAAAAGCAGGAAAACAAGTACTTTACTTCTGATATAGCAAATTGAAATGAAGGAAACATAGTGGGCAATTATTACTTTTAATTCCAAACTTCTTTACTATGGTTAACATTTACTACATAATTTAGAATCTGACAAATTAACATGTTTTAAGGTAGAGACCACACAGCCTTTATTAAAGAGGTAATCTCTTAATCAAATTTCACGAACAAGTTTTAAAAACCAAATAGCAAAGGGCTTAAAATAAAGAACAACTCTCCCTTGACCAGCTTTCCCCAGACTCAGGCTACTCCTCAGAGGGAACAAATTCTATTGCACGTTCTAGACTACAGACTCTAGAGCTGTGTAGACTACAGATTCAATGCTGTCCAAGAGAAACACAATGCAATACACATGTAACAGTAATTTTCTAGTAGCCAAATTAGCTAAAGTAAAAACAGGTAAAATTACTTTTAATGATTTAACTCAATATGGCTAAAATAATGCCACTTTAGTCAATGTAAAAAACACTAATGGGCTATTTCACAGTTGGTACACTTCCATCTGGGGACTTCAGTGTGTATTTCATAGTCACAGCACTTCTCAAGTGGAACTAGCCACATTCCCAGTGCTCAGATGTGATTTGCGGCTGCCATTAGACAGCACAGATGCAGAAGTCATTCAAACCTCTACATAATATAAACATTTTAATTTACCCATTTTGGGACATTATCTATTCATTTCCTGCTATTTTCAATTCCTCCTCCTCAAAGACTATCACTGTAATTAATATAATTTTCAAGTAATGTTTACATGACATTTTCCTTCTTCACCTGCAGACTCACGTTTTAGACGTTACCTGTTTTTTGTTCTTATTGATCCCTCCTTCTCCTAATGTACCTGTTAGTTCGTGTAATTTTAAGTAATATATTTATGTATCTTCCTTCTTCAACTACTGACAGTATCTGTCGATCCTCTCCACCCCACACTTCACTTTGTAAGAAAGGCTACAACTTTCCAACCTTTTCCTGAGTTATCCCCCACAGCCATCCATGTCCCAACTTTTGTGGAGTCATTTGAGAATGATAAATAAGTAAGAGCACAGAGTATGTGCCCTTTTGAGATCTTGAGCTTAATGCTCCTGAGATCCGACCAAGTTATTCCATGTATCCAGTTACTTCCCTTTGATTGCTGGGTAGTACTCCACAGTATGGATATACTACAGTTTGTTTAATCACTCATCTATTGCAAAAAGCTTTGGTTCTTTCCAGATGTTTACTATTACAAATGTAATAATATACAGGTTTTTGCACAAACCTGTTTCCATTTCTTTAGATGAATACCTAAGAGTGAGACTGCTAGGGTATAGGGTAAATGTATATT
This sequence comes from Equus quagga, assembly GCF_021613505.1. Taxonomy (NCBI): domain Eukaryota; kingdom Metazoa; phylum Chordata; class Mammalia; order Perissodactyla; family Equidae; genus Equus; species Equus quagga. The sequence goes on from NC_060278.1 coordinate 31,240,626, forward strand.
TAAAGAAAATCTTTACTGAGATATAATTCACACACCACATAAGACACTTCCCACAACCAGCCCTAGACAACCACTAATCTACTTTTTCTATATATAAATTTGCCTGTTTTGGCCATTTCATATAAATGGATTCATAAAATATATGGCCTAGTCTATTGTGACTGGCTTTTTTCACTTGGACAAATTAGCGTGTTTTCAAGGTTCATCCATGTTACAGCATGTATTAGTAATTTATTCCTTTTTATTGCCAAATATTCCATTGTATGGATAGACCACATTTTACTTATCCATTCATAAGCTGACAGACATTTGCTTGTTTCCATTTTTAGGTTATTATGTATAATGCCACTATAAATATTAGCATGCAAATTTCCATGTGCATTTGTTTTCATTTCTCTTTTGTACATACCCGGGTATGGAATTGCTCGGTCATATGGTAACTCTGTTTAACCATGTTTAGTTGTTTTAAGAAACAGTAAAACTATTTTCCAAAATGGCTATAACCTTACATTCCCATGAGCAATGATGGTGTGAGAGAGTCTATTCTCTGCAGCCTCACCAGTTTTTGGTATTGTCACTATTTTTAATTTTAGCTGTTCTGATAAGTGTGTAATACCTTGTCACAGTCTTAATTTGCACTTCCCTGGTGGCTAGTAATATTGAACATCTTTTCACATGCTTACTTGCCATCCATATATCCTCTTCACAAAATGTCTCCTCATGTCTTTTGCTCATTTTCTAATGGGATTGTCTGGGCTTTTACTGTTAAGGTTTGAAAGTTCTTTATAAATTCTTGATCAGATATTTGTCAGATACATGGGTTGCAAATAGTTTCTCCCAGTCTATAACTTGGTTTTTTATCCTAACAGGGTTTTTCACAAAGCAAAACTTAAATTTTGATGAAACCCAACTGATCAATTATTTTTCTTCTATGGATCATACTTTTAGAGTCATGGCTAAGAACTCTTCATCAATCCTAACCCCCAAAATTTTCTCCTATGTTTTCTTCCTTAAATTTTAGTTTTATACATTGTATTTCAATTTATGAGCTATTTCGGGTTGATATTTTTATAAGGTGTGAAGTTTAGATCAAGGTTTTTGGTTTTCTTGCTGATAGCATCCAAATATTTCAGCACCATATGTTGAAGACTATCAATACTACGTTGAATTGAGAAAGTTTGGCAGCTTGGTCAGAAATCAACTGGCTATACTCACGTGGGATTACTTCTTGGCTCTCTATTCTGTTCCAGAGATCTATGTATCTATCCCCTCTGCCAAGAACAGTCTTGATTACTGTGCTATTTTGAAATCAGTTAGTGATTCTTATCACTTACCTCTTTCTCAAAACTGTCTTAGCTATTCTAGTTCCTTTGTCTTCCCATATTAATTTAGAATCATCTTTTCCATATCTACAAAAATCTTGATGGCATTTTGATAGGACCTGTGTTTAATGTGTTCATCACTTTGGAGGGAATTGGTATCTTCACCATGTTAAGCCTTCCAATCTATGAACAGTTTATCTCTGTTTACTTAGATCATCTTTGATTTCTTTCCTCAGTTTTGTAGTTTTCCACATAAAAGTTCTAGATGTCCTCTCAAATTTATACTGAAGTTCATATTTTTATTTTTTGACCTTTATTATATTTTTGTTTCACATTAATTGCTAGTATATAAAAATTCAATTAATTTTTCTGTATTGAGCTTGTATCCTACATTCTTGCTGAACTCATTTATTAGTTCTAGGAGACTTTTTGTAGATTCTATGGCATTCTCTATGTAGATTATTATATCATCTAAAAAAAGGACAGTTTCATTACTTCCTTTCTTATCTGTAGACTTTTATCTCCTTTTCTTACTGATCTGGCTAGAAATTCCAATACTATGTCAGATCAGAATAGTTACAGCAAACATCCTTCCTTTGTTCTGATCTCAAGGTAAAAATATTCAGTCTCTCATCATTAAGTATGATGCTTGCTGTAGGTTCTTTTAAATAGTTTATCTAGTTCAGAAAGTTTCCCTCTATTGTTCATTTTCTGAGTTTCATGAATGAGTTAAATTTTGTCATATTTTTTCTGCATCACTTAATACAATCATGCAGCTTTTCTTTTTTATGCTGCTCACAGGTCAATTACACTGATGATTTTCAAATATTGATCCAACCTTGCATCCATGGAATAAACCTCTCTTGGCCTTGGTACATAAGCCATTCTCTGTTTTCTCATTTTGTTTGTTTTCTTTCTTCTGCCTTCTTGTGGGTTACTTGAACATTTTTTAGAATTTCATTTTGACTTATCTATAGCATAGTTTCTGAATTTCTCCTTTGTATAACTTTTTTAGTGGTCCCTCTAGGTATTACATTATATTTTCACAACTTATCACAGTCTACTGATTATCAACATTGTACCAGTTCATGGTAAAGTACAGAAAACTTATCTTCCTCTATGTCCATTTGCCCTCACCCATTTATAACACAATGATCTTAAATATTTCCTCTTGAGAACCACATAAGACAGTTGTGCTTCAACCTTCAAATATAACTTAGACAAGGAATGTCTACTGAATTTACCAATGTTTGCTCTTTCCATTATTTGTTTTTGTTCTTCCTTCCTGGTGTTCCCACATTCCTTACGTCATTTCCTTTCTGTTTAGAGAACTTCCTCTACCTATTACTTTAGGGTAGGTCTATTGGTGACAAATCATGTGAACAATGTTTTCGCTTGATACAAAATTCTGAGCTGATAGTTTTTTTTCCTTCAGCACTTAAAAAATGTGCAACTTCCTTCTGGCCTCGATGGTTTCTAGTGAGAAATCCACTGTTATTCAAATTATTTTTCCACTACAGACACAGCAACATTTCTCTCTCACTGCTTTTTTGTCTTTAGTTTTCAGAGGTTTGACTATGATGTATCTTAACATGGATTTCTTTGAGTTTATCCCATCTGGGTTTCACTAAGCTTCTAGAATCCGTACGTTTATTGCTTGCCAAATTTAGGAAATATTCAGGCAGTATTTCTTCAAACATATTTTCAGCCCCACTGTCTTCCTCCTCTGTTTCGGGGATTCTGATGAAAAGAATGATACATCTTTTGTTAAAGTCCCACAGGTCCCTGGGGTTCTGTTTATTTTTTTCCAGTCTATTTTCTTTCTGTTATTCAGATTGGGTAATTTCTATTGTTTTATCTTCAAGTTCACTGATTCTTTCCTTTGTCCTCTCAATTCTTTTTTTTCTTTTTTCCTTTTTCTCCCCAAAGCCCCCTGGTACATAGTTGTATATTCTTCATTGTGGGTCCTTCTAGTTGTGGCATGTAGGACGCTGCCTCAGCGTGGTTTGACGAGCAGTGCCATGTCCGCGCCCAGGATTCCAACCAACAAAACACTGGGCCGCCTGCAGCGGAGCACGCTAACTTAACCACTCTGCCACGGGGCCAGGCCCTGTCCTCTGGATTCTGATGCTGCGCCATCCTATGAGTTGTTTCATTTATTGTATTTTTCAGTTCTAAAATTTCCATTTGTTTCTTTTTTATATCCTGGATTTTCTTCCTGAGATTTTCTATTTTTCATTTGTTTCAAGTGTTAGTAACTGCTCACTGAAACAGTTTTATGATGGGTGCTTTAAAACCTTGTCAAATAATCCTAACATCTGCGCCATCTCTGTGTTGCTGTCGCATGGGTTATCTCATTTAAGGACGTAAGATTCTCCCGGTTCTTTAGGTGACAAGGGATTTTCAATTGAAGCCTCAATATTTGGGATATTATCTTATCAGACATGGAATATGATTTAAGCCTTCTATTACAGCAGGCCTCTGTTGACATTGCCCTAGCAGGCAAAGGAGGATGCTACCCTGTTTCTGCCAGGTGGATATGGAAAGTAGAGATGGATGCTAGGGTTCCCCACTCAGCCTCCACTGACCCTGGGTGGAGGTACTCCTCGTTATTGCCAAGTGGGGTGAGAGTTCAGCCTCTCCGTGGGCCTCCACTCATACCACCCTGGTCATGGGTGTCTCTTACTGCATCCTACATGGCCTCATTACCACCGGTGGTGGTGAAATTCCTGAATCTCTACTAGGTTTCCTCTGACACCACCCCAGCAGAAGAGGGAGGGTGTTCTTTGTTACCACTTACTAGAGATGAAAATCCCAGCTCTTCCTCTGGCCTTTTCTGGTACCACTCTAGAGAGAGTGTTGCCTCAAAACAGCTTGTCAACGGTGAAAGTCTAGAGCCCCCAGCAGGCCTTTGACAGTAAGAGTAGGTGTGGAGAGCTGCAGTGTTCTAATGGTTCTGTCTGGTGACCTGTCCTTTTCCTGGTCTTTTGACTAGAGAGCAGGGTTTTCTTGGGGCTTTTTGTCTGAGCTCTTTGGCACTGCTGGCTTGCTGGGCTCTCCAGGTGCAAGGCTGGGATATATGAGGCAAAAAGAAAACCCAGGGAACTCAGATCTTTGACATTTCTCAGGTCCCAATATACCCAGTCAGTCTACTTTCTTCTCTCCATATTTCAGTCTTATATTTGTTTTATATATAACGTCCAGTGTTTTTAGGGGTACTTAGTGAGAGGAATAGTAAAAGCAGATCTACTCCATCTTTCCATAAGTACAAAGCCAAAAACCATCTTTTGTGTCTCAAATTACATATGTGTAGGCCTTGTTTTAAAATGGCAACAAGAAAGTAGGTCTTGCTTTACAACACACTAAAACATTCAAATTGGTCAATTACTTTTCTGTGTTTAAGTTTTAAAATTTGAAATCCATTAAGTTATTAAAATTATTTTCTGTAGCACTAAATAGAGAAAATTAATTCTCGAATCTAAAGAAAGGACACTTAAAAATAGGAATAATTCAGGGCCAGGCTGTTGGCTCAGCGGTTAAGTTCGCACATTCCACTTTGGCAGCCTGGGGTTCACCAGTTCAGATCCCGGGTGCAGACCTATGCACCACTTACCCAAGCCATGCTGTGGCAGGCATCCCACATAGAAAGTGGAAGAAGATGGGTATGGATGTTGGCTCAAAGCCAGTCTTCCTCAGCAAAAAGAGGAGGACTGCCAGCAGATGTTAGCTCACAGCTAATCTTCCTCGGAAAAAAACAGGAATAATTCTTTTTATCTCCAAAATTCTCATTTTTTTAAATCTTTCATTTCCCTCACTTTTTTGTATATTCAATTTGTCAAGGCAAGGCACAAGGCCAACTCAGATTCAAGTGGAGGGCAAAAAGACTTCACCTCTTGCTGGGAGGAAAATGAGAAAGAATTTGTGCCCATCTTTACCCATCACACCTTATTTCACTTACAATTTTTGGTTACATACCGAATAACATTCTGAATCCCTAAAAATATCAGTGAATAGAACTAAACAGTTTTGTCACTTCAAATATTTTGTAGAATAAAATGGATATAAATAATCCATTTAAATTAAACACTCACTCAGAGAAAAATCCACAGAAAAGCACAATGGTTAAGAACATGAGTTTGAGAGTAATAGAAACCTGAGTCCCCCCCCCCCCCAACGCTCTAAAAGTTTGGCTCTTCTTCATCCTGAAGCCTGAGCTTAAATGCTACTTCTTCAAAACACCTTCCATTGACCACTGTTAGATCATTTCATGATCCTTATCCCACTTGTACTTAGATCTTATTTGTGGTTTACTTACTTAATCAAGGTTTCCCCACTATACCATCAATACCAGGAAGCCTGGGACACAGTTATTTGGGTTCACCACTGTATTTATAGGGCCTACCATGTTGCCTCTGTGGGGGATCAGAATTGGCCACCCTAAAATACGTTTCTTCGGCTTCATTATTTTTAAGAACAAAAGACTCTGAAAGAAACTTTGACCTCCCCTACAAGTGCCTAAAAGAATTTAAAATATAAGGGCCTGTTCAAGGAAGGAGTTAATACCCTAAGATAACTACAATGTAATGTAAAATGTGTCTCTCAGGTCACATTGTCTGTAGTTGGCCCATTTACATTCCAATTTCCATGTAAATTGCCTTCCTCCACCTTGAAGCCACACACCACTACCCCCAACAGCCTTCTTTGTCTTTAGCTAAAAACAGTATTTAAGGCGGCAACCTCAACCATTTTGGTGAGTTCCTCAGTTTTCCTGGGTTTCTCCCATGTATACATGTTACAAAGCTTTGTTTGATTTTCTCTTGTTATTCTCTCTCATGTCAATTTAATTCTTAGCCCATCCAGGACGTAGAGAAGGTAGGGTAAATCTTCTTCCTCCCCTACACCTGACATAAATACATCCTTAAATATATGATGAGTATATAAGAATGAATGCTACATCTACCACTGACTAGCTGTGTAACCTTGGTCAACCTACCTAACCACCTTTCTAAGGCTTAATTTGTCCTGCTTAAAGCAGGAACAATTAACAGCATAACAGCACTTATTTCATTAAGTCATTCATCAAACGTTTCTAAGGTGGTAGATGGGCTAAGTACTAAGAATACAGTAGTGAGCAAAAGAGACTTGGTCCCTAGCTCCAGGTTACTTAGAGCTGAGTTGTAAACTAGACATCAAACACACAGTCTCACAGCTTATTACAGAAACTATAAATTCTGATGAGTGCTATTAAAGAGAGAGACAAATATTATGAGATGACCAGATATTAGCTAAAGAGTTAGGAAAGTCATTCTGAGAAAGTGGCATTTAAACTAAGATGAAGAATCAGTAAGGGCTAACCACATGGAAAATGAAGAGAGGGAGTAGGTATTCTAAGAACAGGAATAGCATGTACAAATACCTCGAGCTGGGAATGAGACAGGTTTATCAGAGACAGTAAAAAACTGATAACGTGGCTACAACACAGTAAATGAGAGAGAATGGTGCAAGATAAGTGGGAGAGATGGACTTAGATTCTGTTCTTTCATGTTTAGATTTTATCCTAAAATAAAAAAGGAAGCCACTTAAACATTCTTAAGCAAATAAGTGACACTAGACTTGCATTAAAAATCACTCTGGGGGCTGGCCCTGTGGCTGAGTGGTTAAGCTCGCGTGCTCTGCTGCAGGCAGCCCAGTGTTTCATTGGTTTGAATCCTGGGCGCGGACATGGCACTGCTCATTAAACCACGCTGAGGCGGCATCCCACATACCACAACTAGAAGAACCCACAACGAAGAATATACAACTATGTACCAGGGGGCTTTGGGGAGAAAAAGGGAAAAAAAATAAAATTAAAAAAAAAAAATCACTCTGGGGGCTGGGCCCACAGCCAAGTGGTTAAGTTTGTGCACTCTGCTTTGGCAGCCTGGGATTCACAGGTTTGGATCCTGGGCACAGACCTACACACCACTCATCAAGCCATGCTGAAGTGGCATCCCACATAGAAGAATTAGAACAACTTACAACTAGGATACACAACTATGTACTAGGGCCTTGGGGAGAAAAAAGAAAAAATCACTCTGGCTACTGTCTGAAAAATACATGGAAAGATGAGATGACTGGGAAAGGGGAAGTCAGTTAGGAAGTCACTCAAGTCGTCTAGGCAGTCAATGACGATAGTTAAGATTAAAGGGTAGATGAATGGATTTGGAGGGGGCAGGCAGGTGGGGAAGAAGAGAGCTATCAAGGATAGCCTTCGTTTCTGAGCTAAGAGGCAGGTGAAACAGAGGTCAGATTATTGAGATGAGGTGGCAGATTTGGAGAAGAAATCTAGAACTAAACACTGAACATACTATGTTTGCAATGCCTTTGAATTTCTAAAATACAGGAGGTAGGAGATAAACAAGTCTAGAGATGAAAAGAGAATTGGGCTGTGTTTATAAATCCGGGAGAAGTCTCCATTTAAAGTAAACCCCATCAAGCCTCCAGATCCAATGCCTTACCATGTTACTCTTCTTAGCAAGTAGGAAAAAAAAGTTTCTAAGGCCTATTACTGGTAGAAACAGGCAACATAAAATAAAACTGACAGTCCCTTAAATGATGTATGGAAAAGTTATTTTGACTGAAAAAATGACAACAAATCTTTTTGAGATTTATCTGAAATATCTGAAAATTCTGAGCTATAGAAATCAGAGATGGTTGAACTGTAGGCATAAAGAAAAACTCACAATGGCAAATCTTTGATAAAATTTTATATAAACAGAAAAAGATTATACTGATATTAAACTTGACAAAATTGAATATAACAAATCCACACTGTTAAATAATTAATAGGCTCCCAGTGAAGTGAATTTCAGTAATTTTTAAAATTTTTTTCTTTTTTTGAGGAAGATTAGGCCTGAGCTAACATGTGCTACCAATCCTCGTGGGTTTTTTTTTTTTTTTTTTTTTTTTGAGGAAGACTGGCCCTGAGCTAACATCCATGCCCATCTTCCTCTACTTTATATGTGGGACGCCTACCACAGCATGGCTGACCTGGGATCTGAACCAGTGAACTCCAGGCCACCCAAGTAGAATGTGTGAACTTAACCGCTGCACCACCAGGCTGGCCCCTCAGTAATGTTTTTAATGAAACATTTGGAGACTATTTAACAGTGCCATATACAAAAACTGGCCAACAAATCAAACTGTAATGGAATCTTATCAAGCAATTATATTCCTCATAAAAATACAGGAAGGTGCATATAATTCTTTCTCAGTGACATACACATATTAAATTAACAACTTCATAAAGTATCTCAGTTGTCAAAGTGATTAACACAGCAACTTACCACAGTTACCTTGCAGTTTATACGGTACATCTTGTAAAGGAGAGAAAATATCAAACCCTGTGGGCTGGCCCCAGGGCCGAGTGGTTACGTTTACATGCTCTGCTTCAGCTGGTTCAGATCTTGGGCGTGGACCTACACACCACTCATCAGGCCATGCTGTGGTGGCGTCCCTCATAGAAGAACTAGAAGGACTTACAACTAGGATGCACATCTATGTCCTGGGGCTGTGGGGGGAAAAAACACCCTGTGACAGATGTCCTGATAGGGCCTTAGAGGAAAAAGGAGAGTTTATCTTTAGACACTTAAATCAAGCAAATAAAACAGTAAAGGGCTTCTCTTTCCTCTCCTAAGAACTTCATCAGTAGAAACATTCTGGTAAGCATCAGCTAGAAAGTTAATGCATTCCAAAGAGTGTACAAGTTGGTTACATTAAGTGCAAAACTTGCAATATCAATCTTCCTATCACCTCAAAGTTGTAGGTTTTTGAATCACTGATCTTCTCTCCTAAGTATCACACCACTGGCTTTCCAGACTCTGTATCTTCATTAAGAAACAAACAGTTTCTTCACAACTAATATAAAATCCTCAGCTGCTGCCCTTCACAGAGCCTCATCCCCATGATCCACACGATGTTGTTTTGGGCTTTGCCTGCTTTTGTTTGTCACTTCACGAAACAGTCAGTACACCAGTAATCTTTTCCCTCTGACCAATTTCCACCCAAATATTTACATTTCAAACAATTCTAAATTACAGTCATGTGCCGTATAACAGCATATTGGTCAATACCGGACCACATGCATGATGGTGGTCCTGTCAGATTAGTACTCATAGCCTAGGTGTGCAGTCAGCCCTACGATCTACATTTGGGTAAGTGCACCCCATCATGTTCACACAACAAAAGTGCCTAAAGACGCATTTCTCAGAACACGTTCCCACCATTAAGTGATGCACGACTGTATAAATCTAGAAGAGGTTTTGGTTTCTCCATCAAATGGAGGTTTTTCATACTGAGTGATGTTAGCAACTTTCTGATCTTTTAGTAACTTTCTAAACTCTACAGTCATATCTCAAACATAGTTTCACAATGCCTCTGCCATATACCATGTTATTAACCCCAAAATATTATCTGGTTAATACAAGTTTTGCCTCTTCCCCTAATTTCTTCAGCTATAATTCACCATTCTCTCAAAATTAAATCTGTAGGTTCCTCTAGTTCTAAGCTCTTTTAAATTTGTTCTTCTTCTTTTGTTGCCAATCTATCATAATTTTTTCTTCAAACTTTCTCTAAGGTTTAGTCTTTTCTCTTCATTCACATCCTCCACCTTTTTCTCAGCAGTCTTCACCAGTCCCACCAGCATTTCCTTCCTTTCACACCAGACCCCCAGTGGAGAACAGGCCCTTTGCCCAGGAACTGAAGTGTCTACTGTCTTTACCTCAGGCCATGTGTCAGTGTTAGTATACATCTTATTTAAATGTTTGATAACAAGTTCAGGGTCTTTTCAGGTTGACATCATAGAAAGAGGGGCAAGGAAGTTGGAGGTGTTTGTAAAACGAATATTGAAACGATGTAGCATGGAATCTAAGCTAGACAAGGAGGGAAGAGAGAAAGAACTAATGGAGAGATACTAAGGGCTGGGCAGGTCTACCTGAGGTAGAACTACTACAAAGGGCTGCTGTGTGGCTCAAACAGATCAGTAAAAGAGAGTCACTAACACACACAACATCCCTGTGGGGTGTAGTTCCCAAATATTTAAGAGGCTGCATACTTTAGTAAACTGGTCATAGAACTGTCGATTAGGGGCTGGCCCTGTGGCCCAGGGGTTAAGTTTGCACCCTCTGCTTTGGTGGCCCAGGGTTTAGCTGGTTCGACTCCTGGGCGCAGACGTGGCACTGCTCATCAAGCCACACTGAAGCAGTGCCCCACATAGCACAACTGGAGGGACCCACAACTAAGAATATATAACTGTGTACCGGGGGGCTTTGGGGAGAAAAACGAAAAAAATAAAATCTTTAAAAAAAGGAACAGGTGATTAAACAAATGGCAAGCAATAGGATATACTGGAGTGTATGAGGAAGCCATCTGACATAAACTTCATTCGGGCTTTGTTTTTCCAAAAGGCCCTGATACGTGGCTGTTGAGCATGCACTGTACACCTGCTTTAGGCATCTGCTGTGTCCCAAAGACAAGAACGAATGGCCTTAAGATAAAGGTGCAGCTTCCCCCACACTGGCATTTCCTTAAGGATAAGCATCTCTCTCTAGGCTAGGAATTGATTGCTGCAGCCACCTGTGACCACCCAGCTCACCTGCGACTATCCAGCTCGCTCGAGACAGCAGACCTACTTCCTGCTGTGCCCACTGAGACGGCAGACCTACTACCTGCTGTGTCCATGAATCGCCGTGCTGGCTAGGCAGTCTCGTGACGATTGTAAAAGGGATATTCAATCGGATGTGACACATGCTCTTTGACTGTATATAACCACTACATAGAGCTCCGCTTCTTTGCAGTGCTCCATTACTTTGTGGAAGGACTCTCCCAGGCTATATGGTCCTCAAAGCTCACCCCAACTTTGATTTATAGATTAGTTACGATTATTTGTGTCAACACTCTAAAGAGAAAGAAAACTTCTTGACTCTAAAACTCAGCTACTATAACCACTATGCACTTTCGCCTAAATACAAACTAAAACAGAGGCATGAAACTGCAAAAATAATTATTTTCCCTCAAAATATTAATACTAACACAATATTATAGAGCAGATCACAATATTAAGTGAAGATTTATATGAATACAACTGTCCTGCTTTCTTAAACACATTTTATTTTCAAGAAAGTAAAATAGGGGCTGGCCCAGTGGCCTGGGGCTCACAGGTTCAGATCCCCAGCGCGGACCTACAAACCGCTTGGCAAGCCATGCTGTGACAGCGTCCCACACATAAAAGAGAGGAAGATGGGCACCGATGTTAGCTCAGGGCCAGTCTTCCTCACCAAACAAAAAAGGAAAGTAAGTATAAACAGTCCCCTCCAAAAATCCAACCTCCTTATTCTCCCACTCAAACAAACGGATTTAATAGAAACACCCCTTCCGCCTAACTCACGTGCCCTTGTTACCTCCTGCCACAAGCACATTACCGCCTACATACGAAACATCACCCTAAACTTCAGGTTCGGGGGGATTCGTAAACACTTTTCCTTCAGCAAGAGAAAAACACTTGGTTAGGGAGCGCTTAATTTCAGGAACGTTGATTATGCGCAAAACACTGGTTAAAGGTTAAAGGCCGTGCGTTCAGAAACCTGCCGACTGGAAGCGCGGCCAGTCCTAGAGCCTCCCCGAGAGCGCTGACACGGCAGGCCCGGGCGCTGCGTCCCGACGGAGGGCCGTCCACACCGCCTACCCCGCCGCGTCACTGGCCCCGAGGAGGGCATCGGACGCGCGCTCAGCGGTCGTGTGACCGACAGGGGCCCGGGGGCTCGAGAGCTCGTGCACCGCTGAACTCGGTGCTGAGGCGCACAAGGCACGGGGCGCCGCGGCCAACGGCGAGTCCGCGCGCTGCGCTGGGCGGCCGGGCCCCGCCGGTCCAGATCGGGGGCGGACACGGCACCGCTCGGCGGGACACGGAAGCGGCGGCCCTCGCGGAGAAGCCGGAAGGCCCCGCAGCGGGAATCTGCACTACCGGGGCGGGGGAGGAGGAGGGAAAAGAGGAAGCGACGGCCGTCGGCTGCGGGCCCAGCTGCAGAGACGGCCGGCCGGCGGGTCCAGGCCGCGGGCGCGGGCAGGCGCCACCCAAGCGGCCAGTTCGACCGGCCGCCCACACAGCGACGCCGGGCCGACGCGAAGGCGCGCGGAGCCTCCGCGGCCCAAACCGCGGCGGGAACGCGGCTTCGAGCCCGCGCCCGCGCCCGCCGTGTCCTTGGAGGGCGGACGGACAGGCGGCCCGGCGGCAGGCGCGGCCATCCCCGCCGCGACCGGGACCGGAACCGGCAGCGGAGCGGGGCGCGGGGCGCCGGGCCGGCCACCGGGCAGGTCCGCCCAAGTCAGCGACAGCCCCGGCGGCGGGCGCCTCCCACGCGGGCCCCGGCTCAGGGCGGCCCACCGCGCCCGCACCGGCCTCTGCCCACAGCGCTCGCGGGGTCGGAGGGCGCCGGGGTCGGGGGAGTCCGGGTCTAGGGCGCGGAGCCGGAGGGGGCGGGGCGGGCGCCGCCGCTGCCGCGTGCCCCGGGGCTGCCCGTCCTGGGCGGAGGGTGGCAGCCCGCACTCACCTGTCACGCCGCCGCCGTGCCCGCCACCGCCCACCGGTGCCGCCCGTCGGCTCCCCCACACGGCGCCCGGGCCGGACACACAGACGCAAACCACCGAGTCTCCGCCCTGACGCGGCCCCGCCACCCGGCAGCCAGACGCCCCGAACTTCCGGCGCTGCCGGAAGTCCCGGCCTCGCCTCGCGCCCAGGCCGCCGGGAGTTCCGTCTCTGGTCTCCGCCCCACGCTGCGCCGCCAGAAGTTCCGTCCACAGCCGCCGCGGCACAACCCGGACGAACGGAAGTCCCACCCCGGCCTCCGCCTCACGCCGGCGCCCCGGAAGTCCCGCCCCCTGCCTCTGCGTCACGCCCGGGCCGCCGGAAGTCCCGCCTCGGTCTCCGCCGCGCGCCGGATGTCCTCCCCCGACCGCCCGCGCCTGCGGGGCCCGGGCAACGCGCCGGGAGCCGGTGTCGGCCACGGCTTCCTGACCCCCCCGTGACCGCCAGGCCTCGCCCCGCGGGGTCGGCGCTGCTGCGGTGGGCGCGCGGAGGCAGCGCGGCCCCGGGGCTGAGGGCGCCGCCGCGGGCGCCGGGTACTCACCGCGGCGGGTCCCGCGCGCGTCCATCGGTCCCGGAGACGCGCCGGTCAGGGCGGGTGAGGGAGAGCCCTGCGGCGCGAGCCCGGGCCCGTCGGCACCTCCGGCCTGGCCGGCTTCGGAGCGGGGTGGCCGCGCGCCGCCTCCCCGCGGGTCTGGCAGGGAGGCTCCGGCGCGGGAGCGGCTGGAGAGAGAACTATTAATATTTCAGCTTATCTGCAGAAGATGACTCATGCAGTTTCCCTTCTGGAGCGTTTGCTCGCCATTGGCCAGAAAGGAAAAACAAAATCAGCTGCTCGCTGCAAAAGGGGGGACTCGCGCGGCCCCTGGGCTTCGATCTGGGTTTGCAGAAACGACGGATCGGCTGGAGTCGGCGTGTGAACGACCGTCCTCGGCTTTACCGACGGCTGCAGCTGTCGGTTAAAGCTCACCTAGAGTCAGTCGGAAGCGAGGATGTCTGTTCCTTGTGGGTCAGCGTTGTTACTCCTTCCTTGAAAAATAAAGCGCAGCATTAGAGTTTAAGCAGCACTAATAGGATTGTTGTCCAAAAACTAAATTTAACGTATTTGGGCATCTAAATAACCAAAAAGTATGTAGAATAAAGTCTGAAGTTATTTCTGCATTAAGTATGATAATACAAGCTTATCACTAGAAATAATTCTGTAATATGAGCTAAGAATTTCAAACTTTTGGAGGCCAACATTTGAGTAACAATTGAGCACCTGCTGTGCAGGAGGCACTCTGCTGGCGTGTAGCAGATAGGAAGCTTCGTGAACCACAGTACCGTCTGCAACTAACTCACGTGCTAAATCAGAGCTAGGATGCAGTGGAGCAAAGATTGGATTAAAATCCAGGTGCACATCAAAGCCCACATTCTTTACACTTGCATTCCTTTGGTAGGGCTGCTGTAATAAAATACACAAACTGCGTGGCTTAAACAGTAGAAATTTATTGTCTCACAGGTCTGGAGGCTAGAAGTCCAAGATCAAGGTGTCATCAGGGTTAGTTCCTTCTGAGACCTGAGAGGGAGAATCTATTCCATGCCTCTCAGCTTCTGGTAGTTTGCCAGCAATCTGGCATTCCTTGGCTTGTGGCAGCCATAATTCCAATCTTCACATGGCATTCTCCCTGTGTGTGGGTCTGTCTCTTTACCTGGCATTCTTTTTAGAAGGTCATGCTGGATTAGGGGCCCATCCTACTCCACTATGACTTCATCTTAACTACATCTGTAACAACCCTATTTCCAAATAAGGTCACAACCTGAGGTTCTGGCAGTTAGAATTTCAACAACACATAAACTTTAGGGAACACAATTCAACCCGTAACACACTGGATCCTGAAATAGCTCTCCATGAAATGAAAACACACACATCTAGCCTAAATTGTAAAAGGACTGATTGCCCTCCTGGTATCCAAACACACACTTTCCGTAGGGAGTACCCTTCCTGTAAAACAAGGTCCTATCTTGTGACATGTCTATCCATGCGAAATGCACGTGATTTACCCCCAACAGGAGAGAGAGAAAGCTGAATTGAGTAAGATTCAATTGTGAGCGTGGATCGATAGGTATATGAGGTTTGCTGGGTATTCAATCATATACTTCATCACTGATTACTTTGTGCCTCAAAGTATTCATAGGTATTTATTCTATAGGATTATGAGCTGGCTAACATGTTGCTTCATAATCATTATCGAGTTGTTTTATATATGTGTGTGTTCTATGTGGTTTATATATATATAATCATTTTTTCTTGAGAAACTCCATATTTAGCACTTCATTCAGATCTCTGCTCCGATATCACCACCGTAGAGATGTTTTCCTTGTCACTTATTTTTAAATAGCATGATCCATCACTATCCCTTAACTGTACATTATTTTTCTTCATGTACTTATCACTTCTCGATGTCATTTGTGTGTTTATTGGTTTAGTTTCCCCTACTAGAACGTCAACTCTATAAAAAGCAGCAACTTTTTCGATTTTCTCTGCTGTATTCCCATGACCGAGAAAAGTGCCTGGTACATAGTATGCACTCAAATAATGTTTGTTAAAGGGTAATGAATATTTACCTCTCCTCATAAGTATATAAACTCCTGAATGGCAGAGGTCACATTTGCTAATTCCTTTTACCTACCAAATTTATCTAGCTCTCTACAAGAAGAGAACTAGGAAAAACACAATTGGCTGGAATGTGAATATAATCACCTGAACAACTACTCAGTCTCTTCCTCCTCCAGATACCTGCCCTCACTAGGAGAGGAGGCAATGAATTCATAGTTTCATGGACCAAAGGGTTCAGTCTACACAGGGAAGCTTCACCAGCACTGACGTGCTAACCCGTCACCTGTTCCTCATCCATGACACTGGAACAGGGACTGATTTTCTTACCTCAGAAAACATTATCACAGTCTGTATTGGGTCCCACGCAGTCCCTACTGATGCGGGGTCGGTGAGCCGAGGAGTCGAAAGAAAGATTTCTTGGCCTCTCAAGGTCTGGCAGTGGTGCTGTTTTATTTAGAGAATAGTACAGAATAGCATGGGGACAGGACCCATGGGCGGTGAGAGCTCCTGCTGCTGCCCTGAGTTGACGGTTAGGGCTAAATTTATAAGGCATGGGTACATGACTTATTTTTACTGGAAAAAGAAAAGATGATGTAAAAAGTCATTAAATGATTTCAGTGCAGATGGGGTCTGGTTATTGTGCGGTCATATAACTTTAGATACGAATCTGGCCATATAGATCGGCATGTAGGTGAGGATGCCCTGGGCTTCTCTCCCTGGGGCAGCCCTAATTCACACCATAAAAAAATACACCGGGTCATATAGTTTGGCATGTAGGCCAGGTCACCTTGGGCTTCTCTAGCTGGGGCAGCCTTAATCCACATCACCTACTTGCCATCTTTTCTCTAATTTTGAGTAGAGTTTGTTACTTTGTGTACTATCCATGTGCTAAAAGAAAAAGGATAATTATTTCCATCTCACAGTGAGTGTATGTTTGGTCTTCAAACTATTTTTAGAAATATATTTGGTTGAGATCTAGAAAAGGAGTTTTCATGATTTTAAATAAAGAAACAAATCTGCATTTTTCTCATTATCGTGACACCTAGACTCTGAAAGACTGAGGTAGTTATTTGGGGAAAAAAATGTTGGGAAACTCTGCTTAATGAACAACCAAACATATACTGCAAACCTGTTCCAGACGATGTTAGAAAACTGTCTCTGTTGATGGAAAGTACATACAAATGAAAAATAAAATACTGTGCGTAGCTTTGTACTGGTCTCTGTGCCACATAGCTGATATCCTTTTATTTCTTTATCAATACCACATAACTTGTAACCCAACAGGCATTTACATTATTAAAAATAATAGTGACTAGCTGTTGAGTGAAGTATTGTTATGCATATTTTAGGGAAGAGGAGCTCCAATATATTTAGTAACTAGCCCAAGGTCACAGAGTAAGAGGCTAAGCTGGATCTAACTCCCATCTCTTCTCTTTTCGTTAATATTAACCATTTGGAAAACAAATACTCAAATAGCTCTGGAGTGAATTTTTCTAAAAAGCAGAACAACTTAAAACTCAACAACTATATGAATCTGAATCACATAAATAGGCCTAAGTATACATGATGAACTCCCTCTGTTGTGCACTCTGAATTCTGTATTTTTCCATATCTATCAAGATTATATACAAAGATTTCCTGATAGGGACGTCATTGTCCCCAGTCTGATAACATCTTGCATTTGCATAACTTGGAATCTTCAAAGTAGAGTATTAGAAGGCAAAAACTGTGGTATGTTAATAAGTCCAGAATGATTGGTCACAGTTAATGACATTATAAATCAGAACATTAAAAAAATGTAGTAAGTCACCTCTAAACTTCAGTTTCTTCACATAAATGTGGATAACATTTACTACGTAGAATTATTGTAAGGATAAAATGAAATAATATGTGTAAAACGCTCCTAGCAGAGTATCTAATGCAGGCAAATTTAAACCGGAAGGGAACTTAAAGACCATCTAACCTTTCTCCTATTATAGACGACAGTAATGAGGCCAGGAATTCTAGTCCAACACTACTCAGCAACAAGTAGCAAAGTTCAGGTAGAAACTAAGGTCTTCTGAGTTCAGTGGGCTTTCCACTACACTAGCACTTCTCAAAGAGTTGTCCAGTGGGGACCGGCCCTGTGGCCAAGTGGTTAAGTTTGCGCCCTCCGCTTCTGTGGCCCAGGTCTTCATCAGTTCGGATCCTGGGCGCAGACCTAGCACCGCTCATCACACCATGCTGAGGTGCTGTCCCACCTAGCAGAGCCAGAAGGACCTACAACTAGAATATACAACTATGTACTGGGGGGTTTTGGGGAGAAGAAGAAAAAAAAGCTTGGCAACAGATGTTAGCTCAGGCGCCAACCTTTTAAAAAAAAAAAAAGTGGTCCAGAGACACCTGGGTTCCTGAAAGCCTTCCAGGGGCTCCAAGAGGTCAAAATTAATACTAGAACGCTATTTGCCTTTTTCACTGCATTGATATTTGCGCTGATGGTACAAAAGGAAGCTCCGGGACCAGTAAGGATGGGAGGAAAAAACTACTGGTGCCCTGTTACTAATCAAGGCAGTGCCACCAAACTTTACTAGTAGTCATTGTATTCTTCACCACCATACACTTGCAGTAAAAACTAAAAGATCAGTTTCACTTAACAATGTCCTTGATGAAGCAGTAAAATTATTAATTTTAATAATTTTAACCCTTCAGTATTTATGTAATACTCTGTGTAACAGAATGGGATGTACACATAAAGCACTTCTGCTACACACTGAATTACAACGGTTGTGCTGAGGAAAAGCACCTGTGAAAATATCTGAGTTGCATGCTGAACTAACTTTTTTTATACAATGGTATTTTTCCTGGAAAGAATGACTCACAAAATTAACTAATGTTATTTGTTGCCAATAACAGACTTTGAATAATCATGCAAAAATCTGAATTTTAAAAAAGTTGTATCTGCCACCCAGAGCTTAACAGCTTCTCAATATTTAACGACTTTTTTGATGAGATCAGTGGTGATATCAACAAATGTGATTGATACTGAATAATGAAATGTGTCAACATTTGGAAAATCTGCTTAATTCAGTGTAATGTATTTATCATTATCTTTAAATGAATTAAATATTTTATCACTTTAATATTTCTAATATAGTAAATAGGTGTCAATGAACATAATCCATAACCAATCTAT
This sequence comes from Equus quagga, assembly GCF_021613505.1. NCBI lineage: Eukaryota > Metazoa > Chordata > Mammalia > Perissodactyla > Equidae > Equus > Equus quagga. The sequence continues at coordinate 31,259,336 of NC_060278.1, forward strand.
AAATGAAAATTTGGGTGAGTTTATTCTGAGCTGAAATCTTAGGATTATAACCCGGGAGAGTCTTTCCACAAAGGAACAGAGCACTCCAAAGAAGTGGGGGTACACAGGGTGGTTATATACCCTCAAAGAGGGTGTTTCACATATGATTGAAATGTCCCTCCCACAATAGTCACAAGATTGCCCTGTCAGCACAGAGCTTCCTGGAGGGCGTAGCAAGTCCATTGTCCCCAGCTGGGTGGTCACAGGTGAGCACAGCAATCAGTTTCTAGCCTAAGGAAAGATGCTTAATCCTTAAGGAGATGCCAACGTTGGGAGGGGGAGGGAAGTTGCACCTTTATCTCAAGGGCCTTTGCTCTTGCCATAGGGAATCTCTAAAGCAGATATACAATGCAGGCTCAACAGCCATGGTCAGGCCCTTTTGGAAAGCCAAGGTCAGGCCGAACTAGGTTTACACCAAATGGCTTCCTCATATTCTCCAATATATCCTACTACTTGCCATTTTTATTTGTCACTGGGATAGATACAAACAACAATAAGCAAAAGCTCTTTAAGGTCCTCTATAAATTTTAAGAGTGTAAAAGTGTCCTAAAACCAAAGAGTTTGAGAAATGCTGCACTATGCTCTCCTTAGCTAATTCAGCTTCAAATTTGGCACGCAACAGAGGAGGAAATAGCTACTTTATTTGATCTGCATATACATTTCATAATTACTTAAATATTGGAAAATAATTTCACATGGAATCTGAATTAAGATAGTCGTAATGAACTTGCTTTATTAAATTTAAGTAAAAGCCACCTGGACAAGTTTAATTATTTCAATAACTCAAAAAGTTTAACAAAATTTTAAAAATTAAAAAATTGACAAATCTTAACTAATCCTATCCAAGTGCAGAAGGTTCCTTAAACCGCCATTGCTTCAACCTGCTTTGCAAAGCATCGTTCTCGGGACGTCACTGCTTTAGAGTGCGTGGAACTTTCTCACTGGAAACACTTCAAAGATCCCAACTAACATAACGTGAGCGCGAACGCCTGTGTGTCGGTGTGTGTGTCTGTGTGCGTGCACGTCCGGCTCTACCCTCTCGCCGGTCCTCAGACAGCAGGAATTCCTAACGGGAGCGACCTCCTAACGCTCAGCGTCCTAACGTGAGCCCGACGCTCGGCGTCCAGTCTCAGATTAGCGCGCAGAAGGCCATGAGCCCAGACGCGCAGAGAGGGGGCGTCCAGGGACGTCTGACGCGCGCACGTCCCCTGCGCAGCGCTTCGGGCGAGCCGATTGGCTGACGCGGCCAAGGCCGAGGGCGCGATTGGTGGGCGGCCGCACGTCCCGCCCCCCGCCTCTCTACCTCCCTCCGTCAGGCCGCTCCGCAGTCCAGCTCAGCTGCACAAGGGGCTCCGGAGTTTTGACCGGGAGGTGGTCCGGCGGCCCGCGGTCCGGGTGGCAGACCTCGCGTGCACAGGGCGTGGCGCCACCGCGCCACCGTGATGTCAGGCGCGGGCCGGCGCGCGATTGGCCAGCCGGCATGTGGCGCGCTCTGGCGCGGGCGCGGGCGGTTGGGCTGTGGGCCCCTGGGGGCGGGGCGGGGGCGTGGGGGCGGGGCCTGCGGGAGGGGCGGCGGCGGCCGGCGGCCGGCGCTAAAGCTGGAGTGTCCGCGGCGGCGCGGGAGCGCTGCGACGGCCGACGCCTGAGGTACGGAGCGCGGGGCGGCGGGGGCGGCGGCGGCGGCGGCTGCGGCGGGGGGACGCGGGACGGCGGCTGGGAAGCGGCGTGAGGCGTCGGGCCGGGGAGGCGCAGCCGCCCCCCGTCCGTCGCCGGGCCCTCACGGCCTCCCCCGCAGCTTCCCGGGACGGACCAGCCCCGCCGCAGCGATGCCCGAGGTGGACACCGGCCGCCTCGACCCGCAGCAGGTGCAGCTCCTGGCGGAGATGTGCATCCTCATCGACGAGAACGACACCCGCATCGGGGCGGACACCAAGAAGAACTGTCACCTGAACGAGAACATCGAGAAAGGTGCCGCCGCGGCGTCTCGGGCCCGCGGGAGGCGGGCGGGCGGGACGGCAGGACGCAGAGGCGGCAGCGAGCCCCTCGGGTGCTGGGCCCCGCGCGGGGAGGCGGGCGAGGAGCGGCCCGTTTGCCGCTGCGTCACCGGCGTCTGCTGTGCCGGCAGGGCTGCTGCACCGGGCGTTCAGCGTCTTCCTGTTCAACGCCGACAACAAGCTCCTGCTGCAGCAGCGGTCCGACGCTAAGATCACCTTTCCGGGTGAGCGCGCTGGGGGCGGCGGGCGTTCGCCGTGCGCCCGGAGCGGAGCCGCAGGGCCGTCGCGGGCGGGGCGGGGGTCCAGTTCCTCGCGGAAGGGGCGAGGGCGAGGGCGCAGCCCGCGGGGACGGCCGCCTGCGAGCTGTGCCCACCTGTGGACGTGGCTTTAACTCTGTCTTACGTTTTGACCGTCTTGGTAAGAACGCGTTAAAGAATTTATCTACACGTCTTTCCCGAAAGGATTACTGATGGCCATTAGCAATGACTGAGAAACCCTCAAGAATCATTTCTTTTTCCGTTACTTTTAAAACTTAAGGGCCCCGCCCTGTGGCTTAGTGGGTAAGCTGTCGCACTCTGCTCGGGGTTCGCTGGTTCGGATCCTGGTGTGGACCTACACACCGCGTGAAGCCATGCTGAGGCCGCCTGCCTCATGGGACAACTAGGGTACACAACCATGTAGGGGGCTGTGGGGAGAGGAAAAAAGGAGGAAGACTGGCAACAGACCTTAGCCCAGAGCCAATCTTCCTCACCAAAAAGGCTGGGAATCATTACCTGCTCTTTAAAAAAAAGAACTGGATCTTTAGACTGACTTTGAAGAAAAATGATTGTATATGTATATTAACACGTTTCAGGTTGTTTTACCAATACCTGTTGTAGTCATCCGTTAAATAATCCAAGAGAGGTTGAAGAAAATGATGCAATTGGAGTAAGACGAGCAGCGCAGAGGCGTTTAATGGCTGAATTAGGAATTCCCATGGAACAGGTAACCTGCACAATTCTACAAGCTGAAATGTTTAGAAATCTAAACATACATTTAAACATTTTTAATAAAGTTTTAAATTCAACTGTAGGTCTCAGTTTTGTAAGCTCTTGAATTATTAGCCCCTGAAAGCACCTTGAATAAAGATTATTTACCTTTTTTCTTTCTTTTTTGAGGAAGATTAGCCCTGAGCTAACTGCTGCCAGTCCTCCTCTTTTTGCTGAGGAAGACTGGCCCTGAGCTCACATCCGTGCCCATCTTCCTCTACTTTATATGTGGGACTCCTACAACAGCATGGCGTGCCAAGCCGTGCCATGTCCGCACCTGGGATTCAAACCACCAAACCCCGGGCTGCCGAAGTGGAACATGCGCACTTAACTGCTGCACCACTGGGCTGGCCCCTACATTTTTCCTGGAATTGTCCCCTTTAACTAAGACCTGAATAAATAAACTGTCTAGTGTCTACTTAAAATGAAAAATTTTTTTTTCTCCCAAAAAGTAACATTTAGATATGAAGGAGAATCTCACACTTCTAGTTTGAGTGACTGCATTTTTTTTTTAATATCATTATTTCGATGAAGTCAAACTAGTTTTGGTCCTATGGAAAGAAATTTAGACGCTTGAAACTAACTATGTAATAATTATTTCCATATGTCATCAGTAGGAGATTAATATTTTAAAAGGTCTAATTCTAAACCTATAGTTCTGTTCAAGATATTACTGAAATGTAGTGGGTTACTTTGGTCACTTTAGAGGACTTCTTTTGTTGTTGATGGTTTTGTTATTGTTTTATTTTTGTCCTAGGTTCCTCCAGAAGAAATTAATTACCTAACACGAATTCACTACAAAGCTCAATCTGATGGTATCTGGGGAGAACATGAAATTGATTACATTTTGTTTGTGAGGAAGAACGTGACTTTGAATCCAGATCCCAATGAGATTAAAAGCTATTGTTATGTGTCCAAGGAAGAACTAGAAGAGCTTCTGGAAAAGGCAGCCAGTGGTGAGATTAAGATAACTCCGTGGTTTCAAATTATTGCAGAGACTTTTCTCTTTAAATGGTGGGATAACTTAAATCATTTGAATCAGTTTGTTGACCATGAGAAAATACATAGAATGTGAATGTGGAGATGAATGATTAGTAAAGTACTGAAAAACTTCTGTATGTAGTAAACTTAAAATTTTTTTAAATTTTGTTCCCCATTAGAACTCTCATTTGAAACATTGATACAACCAGTATTTATGTGGAAAATACAACCAAATTTTTAATTTTGTATCACACAACCTATATGTGTGCACTGCTATTTGCAAAAGACATTTATGAGAGATTATTGTAAAAGAGAGCAAATAAATTTGTCTAAACACAGATCCTGACAAATTTGAATAAGTGAAGCTCTTCATTTTTGATATGTTGTGATAAACATTTTCAGAACTCTTGTAGAGCACCTTGCTCTTCACTAGGCTCTTTGCTTTCTATATCATTAGCTTTTATCATAGTCTAGAAAAATGTGCAATGGAAGCCATGTGCTTAGCTACGTCAAAGCAGTCCAAATTAACTTTCCATGTTAACATATTAAACTGGTAGAACAGGTTCAAGGGAAATTAAGGTAGCATGTATCCTGATTTCTGTCACTCTGAGTTGCTTTTGTGGTTTAAGCATTCTGGAAGTATCATTTTGACACTTAAAGTCAAACATTGCTTTTAGAAATATTGGCAGATTAAATCTTTTAAATAGTCTTTGCCAATTAGTAAAGTCTGTGTTTTCAAAATTACGATGGACAGACTATTTGTAAAATGAAAATTGGGTTGATTGGGTCATACTTTACAACAGGATTTCTTAACTTTGGCACTGTTGCCATTTGGACTGGATAATTCTTTGTTGTTGGGGTTCATTCTGTGCATTGTAGGATGTTTAGCAGCGTTCCAAGGTTCTACCCGCTGAATGCCATTAGCACCCCTTCCCCATGACACTTGCAATGGCACCAGATGCCACTTGTCTCCTGGAGGGCACAGTTGTCCCTGTGTGAGAACCACTCTTCTACAAAGTCAGGCCATATTGTAGGGGGAAAAAGATTTACAGGCTAATGTTCATGTTAAATAGATTTTGGTTATGGAATATGTGTCTATTAATATTTAAATTGTATCTTGACTAATGGACTTTTTAAAACTCTTGCCGTAGATAGATTTCTCAAATTTGATGTCTTAAGACAGCTATGTTATCCTTGAATGCAGTATAATAAAAAATAATGAAGAAAAAGATAAATTGTTTCTTACAAAGCTAAATATTTTATAAATTCAATAGAAAAATCCATTTCTTGTTAACCCTAAATTAATTTATAATTTCTGGCAAGACTCTGTAGCAAATATTAATTTTATTGAAAAATTAAAAATAAAAAAGATTACTACATTTGAATACTGTTGTCTAATTTGTTAAAATTTTAATACAATAATAGCTTAACCTGCCTATGGTAGTTTAAACAAGGTAAATGCCTTCTGCTGCTGAGACCAGCTAGGCAGCCAGCTGAAGGGGCAGACGGAATTAGTAGACAGGACACAATCTCTATTATTCAATGGGACGGGGACCATTAGCCTCAAGGACTGAGGTGAGGTCCCTTTGATCGCCACATACTTATTTGCAGGCAAAGAAATACAAGCATAGCAAGAACTCATGCCAGCGGGGGTATGGAGGTCAAAGCTCAGCAGTTCTAGTTTTCCTCCCTCCAAGGTACCCCAGCCCTATTTAAGGCCATTCCCTTAGGGAGTATCCTAGGAACAATCAGCAAGTTATGCAGACAGCGTTCCGTTCCTGCAAGGGCCTGGTGTTCCTAAGCCCCTTGCCCTCATGCTCCATGAGATACTCCCTTCTGGCCTTTGATTCGAAAGCACAAACAATCTGGTATAGTACTTTATGAGAATCAGCAGATCACTTATTCTCAGCCACCCATTTGTAACTTATTTTTCCTAAGCTTAAAGCCTAGCAAAAATGTTGTTATGATCTCCTGCAACAGCCATCTAGCTTCAAAATGCATTTATAATATTATTTCTAGTTTGTTAGCTTTCTAGAAAGTTTTAGGCTGAAAGCCACATAAACTAGTTACTCAGTAGCTACAGTGGCTAGTGGAGCCTTAGACCACTGCCTGGCACTTTGTAAGTACTCAGCAAGTGTTGGATATTACTGCTGTTATATTACTAGAATGCCCCTCCAAAACATGTAAGGACAAATACTATTTGACCTGATGAACTCTTTAGAGTCCCTTCATATTTTTTTATAGTCTCCAAAATATGTAACTGTTTGATGCTGGACAAACAATTGACAACTCATTTAAGGCCCAGAGGTGGCCTTCTATAAAATTGTGTAGTCTGTCCCCAAATCTATATTACCCCGAGAACAAGAGCAAAAAAAGAAGATACTGTGTGGGGCTGGCCCCATGGCCTAGTGGTTAAGTTCAGCACGCTCCACTTTGGTGGCCTGGGTTTGGTTTCTGGGTATAGACTTACACCATTCTTCAGTGGCCATGCTGTGGTGATGACCCACCCCATGTAAGATTGGCACAGATGTTAAGGCAAATCTTCCTCAAGCAAAAAAAAAAAAAAAAGGAAGATTGACAACAGATGTTAGCTCAGGGTGAATCTTCCTCAGCAAAAAAAAAAAAAAAAAAGCTATTGTGGGAAGATACATTATTTTCTCACTTGGCCTTAGCAAATGAGGACAGCAAAGATGAAAGGACAAGTCAAGTAGCTCTCTGAAGCTCAGAGGCATATTAGCAGGTCACTGGGGTGTGTGCCTCAGATAATTCTCAGGTGGAAGTTGTCTTTCTGTCTGCTCCCTTGGGGACACTTGCTTGACTGTTCCACTCCCTTGGATGGGTGAGCCCCATCTGTTGGACCTTTACCAGAGTTGGAGACCCCTCTTCCTGTGTAAATTTGTGGATGACCACACTCATCTTCTGGTACCCTGGATCCCTTCTTTTGACAGAGGGGATGTTTTTTAGTATTTTGAGACACCTCTTCCTCACTCCTAAACTGGGTGCTTTTTCAGCCTAAACCTGTACTTGTCACTCGCACAGATTTTACAGAGTGAACTTGAGTATGTATTTGTGCACATTTAAATATCCTGACAAATAACTTTCTACTTTACAATTTTCACACTTAATCTATCATCTACCTGCTTTAGACTCCCAAATTTAAATCTCCACAGAATTCTATTTCATATTCATGTAGCCAGTTGTCCATATGACAACTCTACTTGTATATTTAAATAGGTGTCCCATATTTGGGTTCAAAACCAAGTCCTGACGTGTGCCCCCTCCCCCCACCTGTCCATATCATCCTCATCTCAGCTCACAGCAATTCCCTTCTTCCTGTTGCTCAAACTAAACACTTTGGAGTCACTCTTAATTCCCTTCCTTCTCACCTTATATCCATGAGTCAGTAAATCCTTTGAATAAGCCCAGAATTTCACTGTCCTTTACCTTTCCTACTACTTGGAATTCAGGAGCTCCCTGGATTGCCTCCTGACTGATAGCCTGCTTCCGAACTTGCCTCTCAAGTCTGTTCTCAACACAGTAGCTGGAATGATTGTATCATTTCACTCCTCTGCTCCCAATGTACTGGAAGAAATACACTCCAGGAGCCCAGCAGTCCCCCGTGATGTGCATGGCGCCTCTGATCTCATTTACCCAATTGCTTGCTCTCTGCAGCTCCCTTGCTGTTCCTTGAGCCCGCCAGGCATGCTCCTACCTAAGTCCTTAAACTATTTCTTCTTCCTGGAAAATTCTTTTTCCAGATACATCCATGATTTACATTTTTCAAGACTGCTCAATATTAACCACCTCAGTGATGCCTATGTGGGGAATCAGAATTGACCACCTCAAAATATGTCTCTATGGCTTGATTATTTTTAAGAACAAGAGACTGAAAGAAAAGAAACTTTGACCTTCCCCCTAACTGCCTGAAAGAATTCAAGATAGAAGACCTGTCCCCAGGACAGGCCATCACCATAGACAACTCTGGGTATTGGTAGACTGTGAGGGTCCTTACTAAGCCCATTCTTATCTACCAAACATTTACTTTTCCATTTCCATGTGAATTGCCTTCCTCCCCCTTGAAGTCCCAAATCACTCCCCTCCCCAACACCCTCCTTTGTCTTTAGCTGAAGATGGTATTTAAGATGAGAGCCTCTGCCATTTGGGCGAGTTACTCAGTTTTCCTGAGTCTCTCCCAAGTACACATGTTATAAAGCTTTGTTTGATTTTCTCCTGTTATTCTGTCTCATGTGAATTTAATTCATAGCCCAGCTAGAAGGACCTAGAGTGGGTAGAGGATATGTCTTCCTCCCCAACACCTGATTTGACTATTCTGTGAGCCATTTCTCCTGTACTTTACCCTCCTTTCCTGGTTTCTTTTTCTCTCTCTTAACACCTTCTAATATAGCATGTCATTTACTTACTGTCTTTACAACCAGGATGTGAGCTCCACGAGGGCAGGGTTTCGTTATTTCTTCCAACTTTTTATTTTGAAAAGCTTCAAACCTACAGAAAAATTGCAAGGACAGTACAATGAGCACCCATATACCCTTGGCATAGATTGATGGATTGTGAATAGTTTTCCACACACCTATGTGCTGAAACATTTACAATCTATTGCAGACTTATTGACATTTCACCCTCTATACTTTAGCTTATATTTTCTAAGAGGGCATTCTACATTGCCACAATACAAGTAGCACAAAAAGGAAATTCAACACATACAATAATTTCATCTAAAATACAATTCATATTCAGATTTCCCCAATTTTCTCAACAGTGACTTCTACAAATTCTCTCTTGCCTACTCCTTCCTCTCTCCCTCCCCCAACCGCCTTTAATCGAGGAGTCTGTCAAGGATCACGCCTGCATTGGTCGTGATTCCAGTCCCTTAACCCAAGATAGTTCCCAGCCTCTTTTTGTCTTTCATGTCTCTGACTTTCTAAAGACTCCACACCAGTTATTTTACAAGATGCTCCTTATTTTGATTTATCAGATAGCTTCCCATGATTCGATTTAGATTAAACATTTTTGGCAAGAACATTACATAAGTAACATTGTGTCCTCGGGCCATCACATCTGGGGGCATATAATGACAAAATTGGTGATTTCAGTTAGAGTCCTTGATTAGGATATATCTGGCAGGTTTCTCTAGGATAAAGGTATTTTCCCTTCTGTGTGATGAGTAAGTAATTGTGGAGTGATATTTTGAAATTGTGTGAAAATCCTGTTTCCTAAGAATTTTTTTACGTAAAATTTTAATATTCATTGATGAGTCTTACTAAATCAGTAATTATGATGGTGATTATAACTGGTAATTTAAAAAACTTCCCTATCTTTTTTCCTACATTGATTAATTTACATTCTTCTGTAAAGAAAACTTTTTTCCCTACATTCATTTATTTATTTAAATATCAGTATGGATTCAGGCATACTTTCAAAAATTGTTGCAATTCATTCCCATTATTATTCCTTTTGATGCTCAAACTGTGCCACCTTGGCCAGTGGGTGCCTATTCAAGCAACCTCTGTCCTTTGTTCTTTCTCCTTCAGTTTTAGATCACATCTTTAATTTCAGGCACAATTAGATGTTTCAGGCTCACTTATACTTTCCATGCTTTAGTCCTGGAATCAGCCATTTTTTCAAAGTGGAGGGCAGAGATTTAAATCTCACATGCACACATACACACACACATTGATTTGAGGCAGGGTCATTGCAAAGTTTACTCATCAGAAAAGGGGGGGCCTCAGAGGCTGAGGATTTTACCCCAAGATCCTCTTTCCCCCACTTAATTTCTTAAATTTTATTTGACATTAACTGTAATTATAAACAGCACTGAAGACATCAGTGATAGATGTATACGAAATTCAGGATTTTTATCAGGCCAATAGAATATGAACCCATTTCTTTTCAAAGTTAGGGACAATTCGTCCAGCTCCTTCGGTAAGTATAACTGGGTGATGAGGGGCTATTCCACACCCAGAATATCAGCTTGGATTCCAACTTTGTTTTGAAATCAAGGGACAATACTAATGTATATGGGCTACTTTTATTTTGAATTGTTTTTAAATCTAACAGTAATTTCATTTAATCTGAGCAATGACTTGCCTTAAAGGGCTCCTGATCCTGAGGGAGTTTAGTTACATATAATTTAGGATAGAGAAATGTGAAATCTGGAAAGAGGCTAATTTTTTCTCAAAGTTTCATAAGGATATATATCATGATTTCTAGAGTAACAAGTATAGAAACAGATCTTAGGGGCCGGCCCCGTGGCCGAGTCGTTAAGTTTGTGCGCTCCACTTCAGGGGTCCAGGGTTTCACCAGTTCGAATCCTGGGCAAGGACCTAGCACTACTTGTCAGGCCATGATGAGGCAGCGGCTCACATAGCACAACCAGAGGCACTCACAACTAGAATATACAACTATGTACTGGGGGTGCTTTGGGGAGAAGAAGAAAAAATAGAGTGGCAACAGATGTTAGTGCAGGTGCTAATCTTTAAAAAAAAGAGATCTTACTACTTTCAAATCAGTAGAGGGACTAATGTCAGATCAAAATAATTATTTTGAAAGAAGGCAAGACAAGAGAGAGAGATAAATATATACAAGGACAAATTAAAAGTATAAAATCAGATGGTGCTTTTAAATTCAAGTATTTCAACAATCTGATAATAGTAAGACTGACAGCCAGTGTCTCAAAGAAGTGACAGAGCCAAAAGAAGTGAAATAACATCTTTGAAGTGTTAAAAAAAATCTGCAACGAGGATATTATGTCCATCAAAAACATACTTCAAATATTAATGTATAATAAACACACTTCTGGACATCAAAATCGGAGAATCGGGCACCAGAAGACCCATGCTGACAGAAATGCTACAGTATTTCTTTACTCAAAAAGAAAATTATCCCAGAGGGAAACTTAAACAAAGACAAGAAATAATAATGGAAATATATAAGTATGTGAGCAATTATAAATAAATACAAAATGGTAATAATAATGATCTGTGGGATTTAAAATATATGTAGAAACAAAACGCCTGACAACAATAACAGAAGGTCAGTGGGAGGTCAACAGACAAAGTCTTAGCTTCTTAGCACTGTCTTTGACGTGGTAAAAGAACTGATTCATCACATCTAGAGTCACTATACTAAACTATACCACGTTCTAACTATACTACACTATATAAACCATACTATACTATAACTAAAAGAGTAGTGAAAGTACGTATACTAATAGAGATAGAACTAGCAAATGCAAATTATTGATTAACATAAAGAAGATCAGAAAGGAGAGAAAAGGGATTATAAATCAGGTGGGACAAATAAACACACAATATCACTATTCTTTTTTAAGAAAGAAAGATTCATTTATCTGTCACTTATAATAAATAGACCTTAAGTGTAAGAACATATAATGGAAAAAGATTGGCTATGTAAGTACTAACTAAAACGAAGCTGGTGTACTCACACCTGTCAGAATGGCTATTATCAAAAAGATGAGAAATAACAAATGTTGATGAGGATGTGGAGAAAAAGGAACCCTCATACACTGCTGGTGGGAATGTAAATTAGTGCAACCACCATGGAAAACAGCATGGAGGTTCCTCAAAAAATTAAAAATAGAACTACCATATGGTCCAGCAAATTCACTTATGAGGGGCTGGCTCCGTGGCCGAGTGGTTAAGTTCGCGCGCTCCGCTGCGGCGGCCCAGGGTTCGGATCCTGGCGCGGACATGGCACCGCTCGTCAGGCCACACTGAGGCGGCGTCCCACATCCCACAACTAGAAGGACCTGCAGCTAAGATATACAGCTCTGTACAGGGGGCGTTTGGGACGATAAAGCAGAAAAAAAAAAAAAAAAAAGAAGATTGGCAACAGTTGTTAGCTCAGGTGCCAATCTTTTTTTTTTTTTTTAAAAAAAGACTTACCTTTCTTCCACAAATAAGTATATAATGTGGACAAAACAGATAAAACAAACTGCTCGCTAGTATTGGAAGCAGACAACTTGGCCACGATCGTTGCAGAAAGAGCTGGGGCCCACACCTGCACTCACTTTCTTCCAGAGGACATTTCCAAACCCAGTATGAGTAAAGGGCATAGCAGAGATATAATGTCACTAGTCAGAGGACAGAGCTTGTAGTTGCCAAAGCTGTGGAGATTTAGGGACAGAGTACTCAAGAGGAATGAGCCACAGGCGAGAGCTAAAAATCAGCTGAGAAATTCCCCCTGGGGCCTTAGCTAGTTCCCAGCTGTGTCAGCTCCCAGTGAGATAGCTGCTCTGGGAGAGAACAGCTCCTGGAGTCTGAAACCTGCACAGAGGTCACACCCTGCCTTGACGACGGCTGCACACAGCTGCCCAGCCAGAGTGCAGGGAACTCAGGCGGCACTTAGGAGTAAGGTCTACGCACCAAGAGTAAATGCTGTCCTGTAGGAGGAGGGGCAAAACTGAAATAGACTCACCCTAAAACCCAGCCTCCACACAAGGAAGCTGATCCACTGATAATTTAATTGCCTCAAATAAAATCAAAGCACTTTAGAGATAGATAATATAATCCAGAGCCTCCACAATGTCCAGCACACAATAAAAATTGCTGCAAATGCAAAGAAGCAGGAAAAATTAGCCAAAAAAATTTTTTTAAATAAAGCAGACAATAGAAGTAAAGAAGGACTTCAAAACAACTATGATTAAAAAGGTTAAAAATAAAATGGACAAAATGAATACAGAGGAAATTCCAGTAGGAATTAGAATACATCAAAAAACGAAATGGATATTTTTGAACTGAAAATTACAATAACTTAAAAACTCACTTGATGGATTTAACAACAGATTGGACATAGCAAAAGACACGATTAGTGAACTCAAAAACACGATTTTTCAATACCAATATAAAAATTGATTCATGCAAGGGTCACCATGGAAACTAAAGCCACTCAGTAAAAGATTATTGGATAAAAGGATATATCCACACTCTCAAAATGTCACTCCACAGGTAACTTATTAATTAACAAAGGTAAAAGCTACCTTTGCAATGGAAAGATCTGGTAGATACCTCCTTACTCAAGTGATCAATATTGGCATCACCAATACTGAGACAAGCTCACATTATGTGCTTCTTGATATCATGCAGTGAGAAACACACAACACTCTCATGGTGTTTTACCTGAATTTAGTCATGAAGAAACAATCACAGATTTCTAGGTTGCACACTTTCGACAAGACAAGTGCTTTGGACCTTTCAAAAGTTTCAGTGTCAAACAGGAGACAGATAAAAGCAGAGCTATGGTTCCAGATTAAAGAAGACTAAAAGGACCTCTTGACCAACGCAGTGTGTTGTCCTTGATCACATCCTGGATTGGAAAAGCAAAGCTATACATGACACTTGGGGGATGTTTGAGAAAACTTGTACATGAACAGTGTCTTAGTTAATATTAGTGTATCAACACTAAATTTCTTGAGTGAAATAATGGTAGGATAATGTCCTTGTTCTTAGGAGAAAAATGCTGACATATTTAGGGAAGAAGTATCATGATATCTGATATTGAGTTTCAAATGGTTCAGTAAAATGTGCCTGTATTTGTATACATGTGCACGTGTGGATGTGTATAAAGAGAGGAGGAGAGAGAAAGCAGATATTGCAAAAAGTTGATAAATTGGACTTCGTGAACCTAAGAACTTTTATTCATAAAAAGACACCATTAAGAAATAGAAAAGTCAAATCTCAGACTAGAAGAAGAAATTTAAATTATTTATATATCTAAGGTCTCACATCCAGAATATAGAAAGACCTCTTTCCTAGCAACAAGAAAAAGACAAGCCAATTAAAAACTGGGCAAAAGGCCTGAACAGGCACCATGGTTGGCAGAGTGATGGCCCCCAAAGATGTCCATGCCCTAATCCCCATAGCCTGAGACAATGTTACTTTACATGGCTAGCCAGCAGTCACTCCACAGATGGAATCAAGGCTCCTAGTCAGCTGACCTTAAAATAAGGAGAATAGCCCAGTTATCCCAGTGAGCCCAGTGAAATCACAAGGGTCCTTTAAAGAGGAAGAAGAGGCGGAAGAGGGGGTCACTGTCAGACGTGAAGGTGATATACTGCTCTCAAGGTGATATAAGCTCTCAAGACAGAGGGAGAGGCCACTAGCCAGTGGATGCAGGCAGCCTCTAAAGCTGGAAAAGGCAAGGAAACAGCTTTTCTCTGGAGCCTCCAGAAGGAATGCAGCCCTGCCAGCACCTTGATTTTAGCCCAATAAGACCCATTTTGGCTTCTGAATTCCATAAATATAAGATAATAAATTTGTGTTGTTTTATGCCACTAAATTAGTTTATGGAAATGTGTTACAGCAACAACAGAAAAATAATACAGACATGTAAAAAAGACGCTCACGTTCTGGCGGCCAGTCTGCTATATATGGGGCTTGTAAGGAGCCACTCCATCCTAACAACAAGTGAAAAGCTGAACAAACTGGAAATCAACGACTCTTCTTAGATCCATCAGAGTGGCGAGGTCAGATGGTAAACAGCTGCCCTCAAAACTGGAGAGGCAGAGAGATGGACACAGAGAATCACAACTTTCTGCTGGAGCAGAAAACTCCATGGGAACCAGTGCTGGGTAGGAAGGCCTGAAGTATGATTGAGAAGTTGCTGGAAGCTCAGTGTTGACAGTTCTGAGAGTTAAAAACTCTGGGGACCCAGTCATAAAGGGGCTCACAATATTGTGAGTTTTATCTCCAGGAACTTGACCAGGATCCCGCAGTAAACATCAGAGAAAAACCCTCGTGCTTACAGCAGGAGGATAGGACAAGGAACCATTTTGGAATATGCCAGAGCATTCTGTTCTTGTTAAGAAGGCCTGTCCTCAAGAGAACAGAGACTAACCTATTGGAGTTTGGAAGAGACTTCCCTAGGGAAAGGGAAATACCTAATTCTAGTTGTTTCTAGTCTTCCGTGTGGGAGGAGGGAAGCACCCAGCTTCAGCACACTCTAGTCATCCTGTACCAGCCAAGGAGGTGAAAAAAATGGAGAAACTCATGTGCATTTCAAAGTCTAGAGGCACAGGCTCACTAACAGGCTGAGACCTAATCAGAGGATGATAGAATACTTCCTCTCCACTTCACCACCACATCTCTAGGGCCTATTTACTGGAGTTCCTTTTACCCAGTATATCATGTCTGGCTGTCAACAAAAAATTACAAGCCATACTAAAAGGCAAAAACACTATTAGAAGAGACAGAGCAATCTTCAGAGCCACACGTAGCAGAGATGTTGGAATTACCAGATCAGGAATTTAAGAAAACAATGATTAACAAGCCAAGGGCTCTAATGTATAAAGTGGACAGCACGCAAAAACAGATGGGCAATGTAAGCAGAGAGACAGAAATCCTAAGAAAGAACCAAAAAGACATGCCTGAGGTGAAAAACATTGTAATGGAAGTGAAGAATGACTTTGACGGGCTAATTAGTAAACTGAATACACCTGAGGAAAGAATCTCCAAACTCGAGGTTATAACAGGAGACAACTCCAAACCTGAAAAGCAAGAAGAAAAAAGACTGAAAAAAAAAAAAAAAAAAGAACAGAATATCCAAGAGTTGTGGAATAAGTACAAGAGATGTGACATACATGTACTGGGAATACCCGAAGGAGAAGAAAGAGAGAAAGGAACAGAAGAAATATTTGAGAATTTCCCCAAATTAATATCAGACACCAAACCACAGACCCAGGAATCTCAGAGAATACCAGGCAGGATAAATGCCCCAACTCTGCCCCCCTGCCCCACCCGAAAAAAGAACCCCTACCTCTGGGCATATCCTTTTCCAACTCCAGAAAATCAAAGATATAGAAAATATCCTGAAAGAAGCCAGAGGAAAAGACATACTTTACTACAGAAGAATAAAGAAAAGAATACATCTGACTTCTCTTCACAAATCAAGCAAGCAAGAAGAGACCAGAGTGAAATATTTAAAGTGTTGTGAGAAAACTCTACCAATCTAAGATTCTTTGTCCAGAGAAATTATCCTTCAAAAGTGAAGGAGAAACAAAGACTTCCTCAGACAAAACTTGAGATCAGAAACTTGGATCTACACAAAGAAAGGAAGATCGTCAGAGAAGGAATAAGGGGAGGTAAAATAAAAACTTTTAATTTTCTTATTCTTAATTGACTGACATAACAACTTGTTCAAAATAATAATAGCAACAATGCACTTGATTATGTAGACTATGTAGAGGTGAACTGAACAACAGCAATGATTCAAGGGACAAGAGGGAGGACATAGGAATATTTTGTTTTCACAAGGTGTTTGTACTACCTGAGAAGGGGTCAATGTTATTAGAAAGTGGACTTGGATTAGTTGTATGTTGCAAACTCTAGGGCAACCACTGAAAAAAGTTTAAAAAGTAGCACAACTGATATGCTAAGAAAGAAGAGAAAATGGAATAATATGAACTACTCAATTATAAGCACAAAAAGCAGGAAAAAAGTGGAAGACAGAAACGAAAACAAAGAACAGGGGCAATGAAAAGAAAACAGTAAGGAATAGGGTGGACATCAGTTCAACTCTATTGACAATCACTTTGAGTGTCACTGGTCTCAGTGAACCAATTAAAAGACAGAGATTGGGGCTGGCCCCGTGGCTGAGTGGTTAAGTTCTCGTGCTCCGCTGCAGGCGGCCCAGTGTTTCGTTGGTTTGAATCCTGGGCGCGGACATGGCACTGCTCATCAAAACACGCTGAGGCAGCGTCCCACATACCACAACTGGAAGGACCCACAACGAAGAATATACAACTATGTACCAGGGGGCTTTGGGGAGAAAAAGAAAAAAAAATTTTAAGTAAAAAAAAAAGACAGAGATTGTCAGAGGGATAAAAAAACAAGACCCAACTAAATACTGTCTACACGAAACCCACTTTCAATATAAGGATACACATAGATTCACCGTAAAGAGACGGAGAAAGACATATCATGCTGACACCAATCAAAAGAAAGCGAGTCTAGTCATATTAGTTTCAGACAGAGCAAATTTCAGAGCAAGGGAAGTTGGTAAAATATAAAATAGACAATTAAACAGAGCAAAACTTTATATTTTCAAGGATTTTTTAAATAGGAGCTTTTTGCCCCTAGAGCCTCTGAAAAGGGGCAAAAAAGGAACTGTCCTCATTTAGAAGTGTCCCTCCCCCTCCAGGGACACCTGTCCAAGGTGAAAGGGCAGTTGAGACATATGATAGTGTCTGTTGAAATAGGAGCTATGATGCAGAAGAGATACCCAGATAGGAAAATTCCTAAATAAAAATAGGCTTAACGGAAGGACTGAACCTGCTCATGGTAGGCTGAGTAAGGCCAAGATGTCCTGATCTTTTCATCCAGAACGAACAGTCCATTCCAAGAATTCATACTGGATAGAGCTCAGCTTAGACGGAGCCCAAGGGAGCCTACACGAGGTTTGGAAATATCACTTGGAGGAAGATGTTACTTATAGGTTAAAATTAAAACTGAAGAAACTCTAGTTCATGTTCACCAACACTCTTCATAAAACTGAAACAGCTCAAAAATCCCTCAAGAATAGATTTGATAATCAAATGCCATTTTCTTCACACAACACATTTCTTCACCTCTGAATTATTTATTGATGCTTTTATATCATTTTCTAAGGTAATCACATCTTTGAAATTATAAAGTAAGAACTCTTGGTAGCTTAAGGATATTAAGTTTTATCTGTAATATGTTATCAAGATAAAACATTTATGATTTCTCTTTTTCTTAGTCACTACTTTCCTGACACACAGAAGGACTGTTTGAGTGTATTTCAATCTACCACTTTTTGTGTATAGATTTCTGCTCTTAGTGTCATACCTAGAAAGACTTTTCCTTCTAGAATATCATGTAACTCTTCACTCATCTATTTTTTCTAGTACTTTCATGGTTTCATTTTTTTCAATGAAATCTTAAATTCATATGGATGTCTCTAATCTGACATTAGAAGGATATGACTTTGTTCCTTTCCAAAAAACTAGCTGTTTAGTCCATCAATGCTTGAATAATTCTCTTTTCCATATCTCTTTGAAAGGCACCTTAATCATATACTAAAATGTTACACAGTAGAACATAATTCACCCCAGGTTTAAAAACTGAAAGCGTAAAGAAAAGTGTAGTTGTGTCAAAATATCCAATTTGTGAAACAAGCCATCGAATAACTGAAGATGATTTGTTAACATTCCGTGGTACCTGGAAATGTGGGATTTGTCCAGCTGTGAAAAATGCATAATGGCCTGAGAGATTCAGGGGCTGAATACAAACTTTGAAAGGAAATGTAGAGCGTGAGCAAGCAGATATCCAAAGAGACCTCTCTTCCAAAGGGCTTTTGTATCACCATCTTCACCAGTTTCTGCAGAACCTGTTACAACAAATCTTTTTAGGGCACATGGCCATACTCCCAAGCACAGATCAGTAAAGGTTCACCATGTACTTTTTAACTACTGCAAGAATTTTTTTGGCCAACATTAAAAGAATGAGAATGTTTTGAAAATTCTTATTTTTGCTCCAAGAATCAACTAATATTCTAAAGACTGTAATTAGATCTATTTTGTGCCTGTTTCTTATGTTCTGTTATTATTTCCACACTCAGATGCCAGCAGCACATTGAGTTGGTCATTATAGTTTTCACATTGCAATATTGGGTTAAGCAACATCTATTACTCTTACTTTCAAAACATTGAGAGCTATTATTGCAAATTAGTGTGTGTGTTTGTGTGATATTCTCCTCAAAAGAAAATAAAATTTTATTTTTTTAAATGCCAATGTGATTGAGAATGTAATTAAATAAAATTCATAGAATAATTTTGGAATACCTGCCATCTTTGAACACTGATTCCTGCCACCTGTACATATCTTATTTTGCCCCATTCATTTTTTTTAAAGATTTTATTTTTTTTCCTTTTTCTCCCCAAAGTCCCCCAGTACATAGTTGTATATTCTTCGTTGTGGGTCCTTCTAGTTGTGGCATGTGGGATGCTGCCTCAGCGTGGTTTGATGAGCAGTGCCATGTCCACGCCCAGGATTCGAACCAACGAAACACCGGGTTGCCTGCAGCGGAGCGCATGAACTTAACCACTCGGCCACTGGGCCAGCCCCTCATTTTTTCTTATTACATTTTCTTCTAGTAGAACATGCACATCTAATCTTAAATACATTTCCAAAGCACAATATATCATTTGAGTCAGTTATGAATGGGATATTTTTTCCATTATGTTTCAGTAAATATTATTATTAATATACATTTAGTATTTTTGTAAAATATGACAATGATGAATAAAAGCTTATCAAACCTGTGACTCACTTAGAAGGAATTGATGTCTCCATAAGACTTATCCCCTTGAGTTCAGCCAAGACGTTGTAATCTCCAGAAATGAGCACTTCACAGTGAATCCGCCCACCTCATCCCCACACACAGTTAGTGCTGGTGCGGAGGGAGGAGGACCAGGACAGCCATGCAGCCCCTAAGCCTCTTCTACTCTTGCAAAATGGCAAAATGGTTAAAATGGCAAAAACCATTACTGGGGTTGACAGTTATTACCCTCCCTTGAATCTTCTTTCTTTGATCATCTCTCATCTGACTCCTCATTAATGTGAAGAAGTATCTTTCTCTAAGTACCACTCATGAAAATAAGATGCCATGAATAATCGTAAAAAAAAGAGTGAGTGGGCGAACTTGAAGACCAACCCACTATGGGATACCTAGACATGATAAGCAAAAAACTATGAATAGCAACCAGATATTTTAAATACAGAACATATAAGAGAACATACAAGAGAGTAAGAAGGGCCTCCAAAAAGTGAAAATTGAAAATGAAGACAAGCTTCGTCTGAAATGTGGGTGTTTCATGTTGGAGTCCCATTAACAAAGGGGCTGGGATTTTAGGACCATGATTTCTTAGACAGAAGAGAACTGAACAGGATGTTGGAATTGAGATTCTTACCCAAATCCAGGATCGAAAACAAGGCTGCTCCTTCCCTGGGAAGGTGAACTAGGAAAATATCTGACAACCACAAAGGGAAAATGAAGTGAAATTGGTGGGAAATTTTAAAAGACATCTGAAGTTTTGTCTCCACATGTCTTACATCTTCACATGCATGTAGAACTCAAAGTTACACTCCACTGTGGTTCAGAAAACCCCAATTCAAGAAATAAAGCCAAAAAATAAAAACGAAAAAAGGCAACGGGTACTTGGCAGAAATAAACACAAAACCTCCATCTTTAATACAGATTGCTTAGAATTCTGATAAATAAAGCATAATAATAATAATAATAATAACGGCTTCACGATTCAAAGCTACAAAATTCGGGAGAATGTAAACTACAATGAGACAGGTCCATATAAGACCAACAAGAATTTCCTAACGTGATTTTATGATAAAGACTCTAAAACTAAGTAATTAAAAAAACGCAACATAAAATGATCAAAAACATGAGAAAAAATTAAGATCCTATAAAAAAGAGACCAAGCAGATTTGAAAAAGAAATGAACAGGATGTACTGGGTTGAAGGTTGTCCTCCCAAAATTCATGTCCACCCAGAACCTCAGAAGGTGACTTTAATTGTAAATAAGGTTTTTGCTCATATAATTAGTTACACTTAGGTCATAATGGATTAGGGTGGGCCAGTGTCCTTATAAGAAGGCCATGTGAAGACACAAAGAGGGAAGAAAGCTACGTGACAACGGAGGCAGAGATTGCAGTGAGCAGCTGCAAGCCAAGGAAGGCCAAGGACCGTCAGCAGCACCAGATGCTGGGAGGGAGGCCAGAAGGGATTCTCCTCAGAGCCTCCAAAAGCCACCCACCTGCTGACACCTGGAGTTTGGACTTCCAGACTCCACAACAGTGAGAGAATCAATGTCTGTTCTTTTAAGTCACCAAGTTCGTGGTAATTTGTTACAGCAGCACTGGGAAACTAACACAGAGAACTTAGAAGCTTTTATACCTATATCTATATAGACAGATTAGAATTGATTAAGCTCCAGTTTAAACAGCAGAAGAGAAATTAGTGAACTGGAAGCCATACATGTGTAAAAACCCCCAAACTCTTTTTTTTTTTTTTGAGGGAGATTAGCTCTGAGCTAACATCTGCCAGTCCTCCTCTTTTTGCTGAGGAAGACTGGCCCTGAGCTAACACTCGTGCCCATCTTCCTCTGCTTTATATGTGGGACGCCTACCACAGCATGGTGGGTGTGCCAAGCGGTGCCATGTCCGCACCTGGGATCCGAACTGGCGAACCCCGGGCTGCTGAGAAGTGGAACGTGTGCACTTACCCGCTGCGCCACTGGGCCGGCCCCCAAAACCCCAAATTCTTTACAGGGAAATAAAGAGAAAGAAAATATGATAGTGAGATAAATAAAAGAATGAAGTGAGATGGTCTAACACACATCTAACAGAAAGACAGGGAGAAGACACGGGAGGAAACTGGGGAGAAGCAATATGCAAAGAGATCATGGATATCCCTCTGGTTTGCTCTACTCTCTCACCTCTTCCATGTCTTTTCTCAAACATCTCCTTCTCTATCTGACAGTCCTTGAGTACCCTATTTACAAGTATTTATTAGTAATGAGGGATGTAGACTGCTGTTTCTGTATAAATAAGTAGGAAACAAGAACAAGAACACTGTGGCTGGGGCCAAGAGTGGCCATCCCAAAACCACGTCGGGGGCGGGAAGCAAAGTCCCCCTTTCAGCTGGTTTTCTTGGAGCTAGTTATTTTGTAGGGCATGGGAGGGGCAGGTAAGATTACAAGGTGTTTGCTGGTTCTGGGTTGTTGATTCTGTTCAAGGTTAGTTCTGCTTGGGGATCATTAGGGTGAAATGTTGGTTAAGGCTTCGGAGAGCAGGTTGGGGTTAGGATTGGAAGAAATGGGTCGCTAAGAGCCCTGTGACCAGATTAGGCAAGGAGCTGCCTGGATGAAGGGAGGAGCTGATTAAGTTGTGGGAATGGGTTCGTTTTGAGAAGCAATGCTCTACCTAGTTTCCAAGAGGTGAGCGTGACCCAAAGGTCTGAGATAGTGAGACTACGGAGGAAAATCTTTAGTGCTCTTTCCTCTGCAGAGGGGATCCCCATGGTCCACCTCTCGATTCCTAAACACAGCAACTCAACTGCTGGAATCCGCTCATGCGGGGCCGCACATGTGGGAACGCATCATGCTGTGTTCTCCCAGTGACACCCATCACTGCAACTCAGAACAGAGGGATAGGTCTGAATAGCCTGTGCTCTGAAATGTTCCAGAAGCGAGAGATTATGAAATATCTTTACTCACCTTCCTGTTCAGCCTGGATTAGTAAGAGGGAGGGCCAAAACCGAAGGGAAGAAAAGGACTTTTTTTTTTAAGAGATGCACTTTTTTTTCATCAGATGCAACAGAAACTAAAGAAAAAGGCATGTTTGAAACTGAGAAGAATCAGCCAGCAGGGATTGTGATTGCACTGGTTTCTGATTATACAAATTAACAGGCTGTCAAATGCAGCTTTGCCCCAGTTTGGCTGAGGCCCTAGGGCAATAGAGAGAAACCTCTCCACATCCAGAGGAAGGAGCTAGGCTGATTCCACACTGTGAAAACACCAGTTTTGCCCAATTAAGTATTTGCCATATCCGGGTAGTCAGAGGGAAAAGTCCCCAGGAGGTTGGAGAACCATCCTTAGTGTGCCCTGGGTCCAGCCTGACTTGGGGGACAATGGGGATCCCTTCAGCTTAGACTTAGTGGGAGGGGGTTTAAGCCCCCTGGAGGGTTTTCCTGGGTGTTACCTGGGGCATGACAAGAGTGCCCACTTGTGGCCACCTCAGAACCTCCCACTGGACGCCCTGGAGAGGTGAAGTGGCCTCAGTGGGAGGGGCTGGAGGACATGCCCCTGTTGTCAGACGTTCCTCCCAGTACCCTTGAAGAATCCCATAAGGTGTTGCTCAGGTGAGTGGACCACCCACTTGCTTCCAGCCCAACTCACTCTGCTCTAGGCTCCTGCTTCTCCTTAGGGTCCCAGGTCAGCCCTTTCCCCTGCCTAGCTTGGCACTGGCCTCCCTTGCTGAGGATGCTCTTAGCTTGTTCAAGGGTACCAGCTGCCTCCCACTCAGCTCACCTCTCATCTCACCTGTACCCAACCCCACTGCTCAGCCCAGCCCTGAGGTAAAGTCAGGGGTCATGGTGCAAGGTTCCAGGAGAGGTGCAGAAGGCCCCTCTCCTCCTTGACCGGCTGGCAGTCATTTTTTTCCCCCAGTTTTATTGAGATATAATTGGCATTTAACATTGTATTAGTTTAAGATATACAACATAATGATCTGATGTATGTGTATATTGTGAAACGATCACCACAGTAAGTCTAGTTAACATCCATCACTACTCATAGTTACCTATTTTTTTTTCTTGAGATGACAATGTTTAAGCTCTATTCTCTTAGCAACTTTCAAATATGCAATACAGTATTACTAACTATAGTCATTATGCTGTAGGTGAGATCCCCAGGACCTATTTATTTTGTAACTGGAGGTTTGTACCTTTGACCACCTTCACCCACTGTGCCCACCTCTCAACCCCGCCTCTGGCAACCACCAATCTGTTCTCTGTAGCTTTGAGTGTAGTTTTTTAGATTCCACCTACAAGAGAGATCATAGAGTATTTGTCTTTTTCTGTCTGGCTTATTTCACTTAGCATAATGCCCTCAAGGTCCATCCATGTTGTTGCAAATGGCATAATTTCCTTCTTTTCTATGTCTGAATAATATTCCATTTCAAATATATCACATTTTCTTTATCCACTCATCTGTCAATGGACACTTAGATTGTTTCTATACCTGCCTATTGTGAATAAAGCTGCAATGAACATGGAAGTGCAAATAGTTCTTCGAGATACCATTTTCATTTGCTTGGTTTATATACCCAGAAGTGGAATTGTTGGATCATACGATAGTTCCATTTTAAATTTTTTGAGGAACCTCACTCACCATAGTGACTGCAGCAATTTACATTCCCACAGTGCACAAGGGTTCCTTTTCTCCACATCCTTGCCAACACTTGTTATTTCTGGTCTTTCTGACAATACCCATTCTAACACATATGAGGCAATGTCTCTGTGGTTTTGATTGGCATTCCCCTGATGATTAATGATGTTGAGCTTCTTTTCATGTACCTGTTGGCCATCTGTATGTCTTCTTTGCAAAAATATCTATTCAGATCCTCTGCCCATTTTTAAATCAGATTGTTTTTTGGCTACTATTAGCTATCATTTCTTTATGACCTAAACTGAGCTGAATGTGTCAACTTTTCTGGATTTCTATGGTAATATATGTCTTCTCTTTATTATATAAAGGTGTATATTTGGTCAAATGTGTTGTTCAAATTCTCAGTAGTCTTATTTTTTTATCCTCTTGATTTGCACGTCTCTGAAAGAAATGAGTTAAATCTTTTACTATAATTATGAAATTATAAAATTTTCTTATATTGTAAACAGTTTCTCACACATGTTCAGCTCAACGTCATTTCTGATATAGGAGAACTCCGGAGACATGTCACTCCTCAAGGGTTCAGCTGAGGATGGCTGGCACATGCACATGAAGGGAAGAGCCAACTAAAGGATCAGAGGGAACGGTGCCCGGCACTCCTGCAGACTGCCTCCTGCCACTAGCCAGAATGGAAAGTGTCATGGTTCGTGCGGCAATGGGGAGATATTCAGAAGTGTCTAGCCTCAGTAGAATAATTAGTCTAGATTTAGGACTGCTTTAGTCTCACCTAACATCCTAAAAGCAATACCTGAAAGGATCAAACTTTCCAAACCATTCAACCACATCCCAGCTATAATCAAGTGAGAAATGTGTGCAGTCCAGTATCAGAATCCCAGTCATTTCATGCATAATCTTAGTTAATTTGATGCCAATCCATGAGGTAAAAACATAAATGTCATCACTCCCCTTGACTTCTGAAGATCAGTATGTATTTTTGTTAACCTGCCAATATTTGAGAATGTCTCAACCCAAAGAGAAGACAAACACATGTGCAGATGCACATGTACACACATGGCCAAAAGATATAAAAAGACACTCAGGCCCAGAAGTGGTCTTGGCATTCTATATTTTGATTTCAGAAATATTTGGCATACAGTGAACCCTAATCTGTAGGAATGGTGAGTGCATATATTTTTGTTTTCCAGTTACTCTCATTTTGGTCAAGGCTATTTTGTTTTTGCATTTTCCATCACTGCTTTCTTTTGGCAACTGGCCATAACCCATGTTCTCTCATTTCCTTCCTCATTATCCTAAGACAAATATTCCCCTCTTAACTGATACTGGGTATGTTAGGCCGCAAGCCCAGCTGGGCTAAGGTGGCAGGATATCGCACCGAGAGACCAAAGAAATGACCCGGAGACTGTGAACGAGACATACAGGTTTACTGGGTCCTACTTACAGGAGTGTCCAGTGGCAGCTGGCTGGACAGAAGTGTGCACCTGCAACCGCCCCCTGAGAGAAGTTTGCTTAAGTAAGCAGAGAAACAAAGGCTGCATGCTTGCCATAGGGCTGTCCTTGGTACGACCAGTGTTCCCAGGAACAGTAGCTCACATGGAGGGGCTCTGTCTTCCTGTAAGACTCGATGTTCTTCTCGTGGGATAAGGGGGGATCCAGGCTGGCCAGGCCCAGATCGTTACAAATCCCAGCAGCTGGGCTCCCTGCCCAGCAGGAAGCCAGAAGGACACATGGTTGCAATGGGCCTGGGGGCTTTTGCTGAGCAAGCAAGGCCCAGGCCCTACAGGGTAGCATTAGAATCTTGCATTTCTCTCATTCTCACATATTGCCTACAATGCTTCTTGGAACAAGACAAAGTTAAACATAAATAGAAAAAATAAAAGGAGATACAGACTGTGGTAATGATGAATGAAGTCCACAGAGGTGGGTTGTTTTTTTCTCACTTCTGTAGAGATGAGAACTTTATCCTTTTTATTCTCTACTTGTCAGCTTTCCAGTGTCAGAGATTTCCAAAACCCTTTGGTTTATGAGTCTGATTTACAGGGGTTTACTGATTGACAATAAACCTGCAGGACAATAAAAAGCAGAACAAGAACATGCCCTAAATTTCCAACGTAACTAAGAAGTGTACCCTAAATGATTAGCGTTTCTCCATATACGTTACACTACTTTGTGTAATTTGTGATATTCACAATGAAGGGACATGGCTATATGTTCTCTTTCATTGTTCATTTATTGGCAAATTTAGGGACAGTACCCACTGCTGACTAACCCTGTTTGCAGGTATGTCCGCCTAGGTCACCTTGATGAGTTCCAGACACTGCGGCTGGAGGAGAGTTGCACCATCACTGATGAGAATGATCAGGTCACTGGATACAAAACAAAGAGGAACTGCCACCTGATTGAAAAATTGAAAAGGGTAAGGCGGAAAGAGGTTCTTGTCTGTGTTCAGGATCTGTCACATCGGCTATTCCCAAACTTGCCAAGTGCACCGAGGAAGCATGTGAGAAAATGTCACTGAGCAGCAGACAGTTTACGTGTGTGGTGCTTCTCCCTTCATACAGCTTTGAAGAAAAGTCAGGACCATTATACCCTGACTGTGAGCTCTGTCCGTGTCAAGGGTCACCACAAGGCCAGAGCCTGAGAGGTCACTTGGCCCCACCAGGTTCTCCCTCTGCCCACCTGGTCAGCCCGTCACCGCAACAACTGTGGGTCCTGAGGCCCAGGTTTACACTTGGTCGGTTGGGTCCAAATCCTAGACCTGTGTTCCTGGTATGGATGCTCAGTTCTTTACCCTCCAGTTTCGTTTTTTATAAATAGGGGAAATAATAGTGCTGCCCTCAAAGTGAGGCCATGAGTACCAGATGAACAGACAAAGCGTATAGCACCTGGAGTATAATGCAACGAAGCCAAGGTGAGATGCTGCTGCTGTTCAAGTCCTGAGCTGAGTGAGAGAATGCGACGGGGCAGAGGGGACAGCTTCCATAGACTTCACATGCACAGCGGCTGTGTTTTAACCAACACACACCCACTCTGTAGGGCTGTTACACTGACACTTCAGCGTCATCCTGTTCAACCTGCAAGACCAGCTCCTCATACAGCAGAGATCTGACTATGTACATGTTTCCCGGTGAAGCTTGTCAGATGAAACCTAAAAGCCTGCTGACTTCTGACCTGTCCTGTGGGAGCACACGGAGGGTTGACTAGTCAGCAAACCCACCCAAAGCTCTCTCAGGAAATCTCAGTCCCACTCCAACAGACAATGGAAGGACACCACATTACCAGCATTGACAAACTGGAATTTTTTCAGGGAAGTGAGGAGACCCATTTGTCTCAGAAATGCAAATTTGGGGGCAGTGAAAAGATTTTGTAGTTCAAAGGAATTGAGACTTTAATGTGAATAATATTTGACCAAGATTTGAAAAGTTGAATTGATAATAAGGTGATAATTCAGAATTAAATCTATTTTATCCACTAAATGGGGATTAGGAAGGGAATTATCCTGTTTAGTTAAAAAAATTTCCAATAAAGTAGGCACTTTATCCATGCTTTCCAGGGTATTTCATTGGCTCCTGCTCTGGTCACTCCCTAAGCAATCCCGAAGATTGCTCTGGAAGAAAAAGATGCCTTGGGAGTGAGTAGGGCAGCCGTGAGACATCTGCAGGCTGGGCCGGGAATCCCTATGGAACAGGTACCCTGCATCTTGTCTTCTAAATCTTTCTACACAACTGTGTTAGTTACTCAAATTCTTACCTCCAATCAAAACTCCAGGAAAGAAAATAAACTTTGGGTGCAAATTTAGAAAATTGTGTGTGGATTTCTATGATGCATTCTCTGTTTTTACAACATGAGGATAGGTGAAAGCTAAGAATCTGAACATTGGTTGTTACTTAATAAGTGATGCTGAGTTAGATAAGAATCAGAGGTAGAGCCTTCTCATGAAACCTATGAAAACCCGATTCACAATCTATGAACACAGAAATCCCTTACATGGTATTTACAGATAAAATACGACTTTTGTTTATGAAATCAGGATGTATGTGCCCCACAGAAATATGCTTATCAGTTACTTATAGCACTTTTCATATTTCAATTGTGTCCATATAATTATCCCATTGGGTGCACAACAAAATGAATTTTCAAGGCTATAAAACTGTGCTTTCTTTAATTTGGTCTCCCCAGTGAAAAATGAGTGAGTGGCACTCAGTGGATGCACTGTATATATTTTTTGAATGAAAAAAAGAATGAATTTGAATTCTCTCTCCAACGTATTTTCCTTGTGTTTGAATTAACACAGATCAACTTTTGTCACAGCTTTCCATAAAGGATATAATTTTTATGACCCGAATTTACCACAAGAGTCCATTGAATAATGTCTGGCGGGACCATAAAATTGGCTATCTTCTGTTTGTGAGGAAAAACCTTATGGTGAACCTAGACACCAGGGGGGTCCAACATTACTGCTACATGACCTGGAAGGAGATGGGGGTCCTCCTGGACAGGGCAGCCTAGGAACAGGAGGAGGTCACCCCGTGGATTAAGACCATCACAAAGGGCTTTCTGTTCAAGTGGTGGGGTCATTTACTGGACGTCTCCCCATTTGTGGAGCCTGACAAAATTCACAAGAGAGAAGCTGTGGGAGGGGACTGTCCGAAGTAAGGGGTCACCCAACCCCATGATCTCAGCTCCTATTTCAGATTAAAACAGCACACATGCTGATGAAGGTGCACTACAGAAATCTAGTCATAAAATTTCTTTAATCACTTAGATTTAGCTTAAGAATCTCCTTCACAATTATACTCGAGAGCTCCCTTGTTTTCATCCATCTCTTAAAATGCTTCAGCTGCTTTCTATAGAAAACGTCATTTTTGTCCTAAAACTTTCCCTCTAGTGGCTTCACCATTCCTCATTAGCTGGGTGCAGACACGAGCTCACACAGGTACGGCAGCTCTTCACGTGGCCTCTCTACTGGGTCCTTGATCATTTGTCCTTGGAGAATTTCATCCTTTAGGAAGATATGTTGCATGATGATGACATATAAGAAAAAAAATTAAATGTCTGTTAGTATTAACTGAGGAAATTAATCTCATCAAAATACTGACTTAGACTAGAAATAAATGCTTGCTAGCATACAAACATATAATCATTTTAAAAATAAAATTGTTTAATTTCCTTAAAGAGGTGAATCTTTTTATTGAAATGTTATCATAGTTACATATTAACCTGTTTTTACTGCCCATTTCACAAGATCTATACTCATAATCTTCATTATCAAAAATGTATTAAAATGCAAAAACTTGAATAATAAGAAATCTTGAAAAAGAGGTATTGTAATTCACTGATTTTCTAAGTAAATCCTAATGAGGAAACCACTTTTACTAAGTGCTTGTTAAATTCTTTGCCATGTATAAATATATTTGATCATTTTCCTGAAAATAAATAAAAATCAGATGGAAATTGCTTACTCCTTCTTTGAGGATTCCCTGGTCTTTGGTCTTGGGGTCATCATTCATGAAACGAATCCACAGGGTAGAGTTTCAAGATGGAGTTGACCGGGTTGAGTGGATGAATTCCAGCACTGGAATTTCAGGATCTCTTCTTCTCTGTTCTTTCCCTTGTTCTGCTGTAGTGTCTGGGCAAAAAAACTTTATCCTGCTGGAATTCACCGGAAGAACCTAGAAGTGTTTACTGGCCCATCATTTCTAATATTTCCACGCTGATCCCAAACCTTAGTTTTTATACCAACAACCTCCCTACACATCTGTTGAGAAGTACCAATTTAACATGTCTTTCACCCTTGTGGGGAAAAGCTCTTTTTCAAAGGGACATTAATAATGTTTAGAGTTTCAAAGACCATGGTTAGTACGTTTTAGCTTCCAGCACTGTACACAAAGCTATTTCACACTGGTAGAAACGGGGTCAACTTTGGATCATTTTACTTAGTGACATGACCACAAATGGAAGGAAACTAGAGAAGCATAATGGCATGCAAAAAAAAAAAAAAAATAGAGTTTCTGGTTGTGAATGGCTTCCTCTCACACTAAACTTTAGAAATGACAGAACAGACAGTACAAATAAAATCAAATACATCAGCATTCTTGCAAATGAAAGGAATTCTCAGAGAAAAGCAAAAGAATGAAGGAGAGGCATCTTTGTAAAATATAGCTGGTACTTTTCCAACAATAAAGACATTCTGAAATTGGAAGAGCCACCTAGTATCCAGCAGGAGGAGGAGGAAAAAACCTGAAGAAATTTACAACGAAATTTCAGAACCTCAATTAGAAAAGACAAAATCCTAAGAGGATTAAAAAACAGAAAGATATAAAAACACACCTACATATATGTCTATAATATGTACCTATATACTTTATGTAGCTATAAAATATAAGAAAATAAATATAACAATATAAACATGAGAATATAAATATAAGATACTATAACACAGCACTTCTGTGGTCCTCCACTTCCCCTGCCCAAGAAATGTATAACTTATAGTAAGGGAAAATTAGACAAATTCAAATCAAGGAGCAGCTACAAAATACCTGGCTTGTACCTTTCAAAAATGTCAATATCATGAAAAGCAAAGAAAAACTGAGGAAAGTTACAGACCGAAGGAGACCAAGCATCATGACAGCTGACTGCAACACATCATCTACTGCTTCTTTTGCTCTAATGGACATTGTTGAATAATTTGTAAAATCTGAATAACTTCTGTAGATTAGACAATAGTACTTCATCAACGTTAATTTCCTGATTCCAATAAGTTCCGTCTGGTTATGGAAGAAAATGTATTTAGTTTTAGAAAATACACACTGAAGTATTTAGGGATAGGGGGCCATCGTGCCTGCAACTCTCTCAACGGTTCAGGAAAAAGACGTAAACACACGGTGTGTTTTAAATTATGAGTACACACAGATCTAAGCTAACAGATATGAACAGCACTATAAAACACTCTTTCAGAGAAAACACGCTGAATAACACTGAGTCTAGAGGAAGCAGAAAACCTGTAACATTGGCATTATAAGCTTTATATTCAGGAAAGACACTGAGGTGAGGTTTATACCCAGGAAAGACACTGAAGGGCATGTTGACATAGCTGTCACTCTGAAAGTGCAGCGTGTGGGCAACAAGGCTTCTAGAAAGAACACTGGAAATATGGAAAAGGGAACAGAGAGGTACAGGAATGAAGGCAAAGGCAAATGATTAGAAGCACTACCTCTGGGGGCCGTTTTCAAAAACTCCCTCTAGTGGAAGGAATTGGCAGTCAGGTCTGAGCACTGCAAGTCTCACAGAGGAGCACAGTGGCCACCAGGACTTGGCCCAACAGCTCTAGTGGAAGGACGGAAGGTCTTACCTGCGGCTCAATCACCTACCTGGGCCTAGCCCTGCCTGGCTGGCTTCACACTCTGGGAGCCTCCTTCTGCCTGGGTAGCACCGGCTCCTTTCCCAGGTCCTGTACACAGCTCCATGGCGACTGCAGGCTCAACGCGGAGAAGGTCCAACACGCTCACTCCTACTTAAAATGGGTGTCCTAAACACTCAGGAGACTCTCCTTGTTAATGGTGCCTTCCTTTGTTTAATTTTCTCTGCCTGCTCCTAGAAACCTGAAATTATCTTTTGTTTTGTTTTCCTTCTCTCCCTTGTTCCAATCTCTCACTCTGATCTCTCCCAAGATGTAAGGAAAAAAAAATTAAAGAATCTTATTAATTCACTCAACAACTTACACATAACTTAAAATATACCCTGAAAACTATTTCTCTGGCTAATGTTCTCCCAGTAGAACACCTCTCGGAGTGTGCGTATCTTTTTTTTAATGTGGTAAAATATACATACCATAAAATCTACCATTTTAAGTATACATTCAGTGGCATTAAGAACATTCATCTTGTTGTGCAAACCTGACCATTATCCATATCCAGAACTGTTCCATCATCCCAAACTGAACTCTGTACGCATTAAACAATAACTTTCCAATTCCTCCTTACCCTAGTCCCTGGTAACCATTGTTTTACTTTCTGTCTCTACGAATTTGACTGTTCTAGGGACCTCATAAAGGGGGATCATGCAATAGTTGTCCTTTTGTGCCTGGCTTACTCCACTTAGCATAATGTCTTCCAGGTTTATCCATGTTTTAGCACGTGTCAAAAGTTAATTCTTTTTAAGGGTAAATAATATTTGATTGTATGTATGTACCATTGTGTGTATCCATTCATCTATCAATGGACATTTGGTTGTTTCCACCTTTTGGCTATTGTGAATATATGCTGCTATGGCTATATATCTGTTCAAGTTTCTGCTTTAAATTCTTTTGTATATATACTGAGAAGTGGAAGTACCAGATCCTATGATAATTGTTTAATTTTTTGAGGAACTGTCTTACTGTCTTTCACAGTGGCTGCACCACTTTATATTCCCATCAGCAATGAACAACAGTTCCAGTTTCTCCATCCTCACCAACATCTGCTTTTTTTCCTAAATAATACTCATATTAATGGATGTGAGGTGGTATCTCACTATGGTTTTCATTTGCATTTCCCTAGTGACTAGGTGATGTTGAGCATCTTTCCATTTATTTATTGGCTATTTGTATGTCTCTTTGGAGAAATATCTATATATAAGTCCTTTGCCCATTTTTGAATTGGGTTGCTTGGTTTTTACTGTTGAGTTTTAGGAATTCTTTATGTATTCTGGATACGAATCCCTTAGCAGATATGTGATTTGCAAATATATTCTCCCATTCTGTGGGTTGCCTTTTTACTCTGTTGATGGTGTCTTTAGGTGTAAAAGTTTTAAATTTTGATAAAGTTCAATTTTTCAAATTTTCTTTTATTGCCTGGGCTTTTGGTCTCATACCCAAGAAATCATTGCTAAATCCAATGTCCTGAAGATTTTCTTCTATGTTTTCTTCTAGGAATTTTATAGTTTTAGCTCTTATGTTTAGGTCTGATCCATTTTGAGTTAATTTTAATATATGCTGTAAGAAAGGGTTCCAATTTCATTCTTTTCCATGTGGATACCCAGTTTCCCCAAAACCATCTCTTGTCCTTTCTCCAAACGTCCTTTCTCCATTGAATGGTCTTGGGATCCTTCTTGAAAGTAATTTGGCCATATATGTGACGGTTTATCTGGGTCTCTATCCTATTCCATCGGTATATGTAATTGTCTCTAAGGCAGTAAGTAGCACACTCCTTGATCCCTGTAGCATGGCACTAAGTTTTGAAGTCAGAAAGTGTTAAGTCCTCCAGTTTCATTCTTCTTTTCCAAGATTACTTTACCTATTTGGGTCCCTTAAGATTCCATAGAATTTTAGTATGGATTTTTTTTTTTTTTAAGATTTTATTTTTTCCTTTTTCTCCCAAAGCCCCCTCGGGTACATAGTTGTGTATTTTAATTGTGTGTCCTTCTAGTTGTGGCATGTGGGACGCTGCCTCAGCGTGGCTTGATGAGCAGTGCCATGTCTGCACCCAGGATTTGAACCGGCAAAACCCTGGGCTGCCGAAGCAGAGCGTGCAACTTAACCACTCGGCCATGGGGCCGGCCCTCTAGGATGGATTTTCTTATTTCTACAAAAAACATCATTGGCATTTTAATGTGGGATGCATTGAATCTATAGACTACTTTGGGTGGTACTGGCATCTTAACAGTATTAAATCTTTCCATGCTTGAACACAGGATGTCTTTACATTTATTTGTCTTTAAATTTATTTCAGCAATGTCTTGTAGTTTTCAATGTACAAGTGTTTTCCTTCCTTGGTTAATTGCTAAATATTTTATTATTTTAGATCCTATTGTAAGTGGAATTATTTTCTTAATTTGCTTTTTGGACTGTTCATTGTTAGTGCATAGAAATGTAATTGAAACTGATTTTTGTGTCTTGATTTTGTATTCTTCAACTTTGCTGAGTTCATTTATTCTTGTTTTTTTCTTTTTGGTATAAAATATTTAGAGTTCTCCAAAGGTAATTTTACTTTGTCCTTCTCAATTTGTCTATCTTTTATTTCCCTTCCTTGTCTAACTGCTCTAGCTAAGCCTTTCAGAACTACGTTAAATAGAAGTGGCAAGAGTGGGCATGCTTGCCTTCCTCCTGCTCTTAAAAGGAAAAGCTTTCAGTCTTTCACCCTTGAGTATGATGTTTACTATAGGGTTTTCAAGTTGCCTTTACTGTGTTGTAGTTTCTTTCTAGTCCTAGTTTGAGTCCTTTTATCATAATTGGAGGTTGAATTTTGTCAAATGCTTTTTCTGCATTGATTGAGATAAACATGAGGTTTTCATCCTTCATTCTGTAAATGTGATGCATTACATTGATTGATTTTTGTATGTTGACTCATCATTGCCTTCCAGGAATCTGTCATGGTGAATAATCCTTTTAATATGCTGCTGAATTCTGTTGGCTAGTATTTTGTTGAGGATTTCTGCATTAGTATTTATAAGGGATATTGGTTTGTAGGTTTTTTTTCTTGTAGTGTCATTGTATGGCTTTGATTTGAGGGCAATGCTGGCCTCACAGAGTAAGTTATGAAGTGTACCCTCCTCTTCATTTTTTTGGGGAAGTTTGAGATGGTTGGTGTTAGTTGTTCGTTAAATGTTTGGCAGAATTCACCAGTGAAGCCACCTGGTCCAGGGCTTTTCTTTGTTGGGAGGTTTTTTTTTTAAATTGTGGAAAAAATACATAACATTAAATTTACCATCTTAACCATTTTTAAGTGTCCAATTAGGTGGTATTAAGTATATTCACATTGCTGTTGAAGAGATCTCTAGAACTTTTTCATCTTGTAAAACTGAAACTCTATACTATTAAACACTTTCTCCCTCTCCCCAGCCCTTGGAAACTACCTTATAACTTTCTGTCTCTATGATTTTGACTACTTTAAATACTTCAAAGTGGAATCACATAGCATTTGTCCTTATGTGACTGCCTTATTTCACTTAGCTTGTCCTTAACGTTCAATCACATTGCAGCATGTAACAGAATTTCCTTTTTTAAGGCTGGATATTATTCCAATGTACGCATTTACTACATTTTCTTTATTCGTTCCTCCATCCATAGACATTGCTTCTACCTTGTGGTTATTGTGAATAATTGTGCAATGAACATGAAGGTACAGACACCTCTTCAAGATCCCACCTTGAATTCTTTTAGATATATACCTGGAAGTAGTAGTGCTGAATCATGTAGTAATTCTATTTTTAAAGTTTTGAGGAACGTCTATACTATTTTCTACAGTGGCTGCACCATTTTACATTCCCACCAACAGTGCCAAAGGATTCCAATTTCTCCCCATCCTCACTAACACTTTTCTGTTTTTTTTTTTAACTGAGGTCATAATAGTTTATAACATTGAGAAATTTCAGTTGTACTTTGTCAGTCACCATACATATATGCCCCTTTACCCTTATACCCACCCCCCAACCCCCTTCCCCTCTGGTAACAACTAATCTGTTCTCTTTGTCCATTTGTTTATCTTCCACACATGAGTGAAATCATGTGGTATTTATCTTCCTCTGTGTGGCTTATTTTGCTTAACATAATACCCTCAAGGTCCATCCATGTTGTTACAAATGGGATGATTCTGTCTTTTTTATGGCTGAGTAGCATTCCATTGTGTGTGTGTGTGTGTGTGTGTGTCTGTACACACCACATCATCTTCATCCATTCATCAGTTGATGGGCAGTTCGGTTGCTTCCACATATTGGCTATTGTGAATAGTGTCACAATGAACATAGAGGTGCATAAGTCTCTTTGAATTGTTGATTTCAAGTTCTTTAGATAAATACCCAGTAGTGGGATACCTGGACCATATAGCATTTCTATTTTTAACTTTTTGAGAAATCTCCATACTGTTTTTCATAGTGGCTGCACCTGTTTGCATTCCCACCAGTAGGGTATGAGGGTTCTCTTTTCTCCACATCCTCTCCAATATATATTTTTTTATCTTGGTAATTATAGCCATTCTAATGGGTGTAAGGTCATATCTCATTGTAGTTTTGATTTGCATTTCCCTAACGATTAGTGATGTTGAATATGTTCCCACGTGCCTATTGGCCATTTGTATATCTTCTTTGGAAAAATGTGTGTTCGTATTCTCTGCCCATTTTTTTAATCAGGTTTTTTTGTTGTTGAGTTATGTGTGATCTTTATCTATTTTGGAAAACTCCTTGTTGGACATATGATTTGCAAATATTTTCTCCCAGTTGGTGGGTTGTCTTTTCATTTTGTTCCTGGTTTCCTTTGCCTTACAGAAGCTCTTTAGTCTGATGAAGTCCCACTTGTTTGTTTTTTCTTTTGTTTCCCTTGCCCAAGTGGACATGGTATTCAAAAAGATGTGGCTAAGACCAATGTCAGAGTGTACTATTGGGCCAGCCTGGTGGTGCAGTGGTTAAGTTTGCACGTTCCACTTCAGCAGCCCGGGGTTCACCGATTTGGATCCCAAATGTGGACATGGCACCGCTTGGCAAGCCACGCTGTGGTAGGCGACCCACATATAAACTGGAGGAAGACGGGTACAGATGTTAGCTCAGGGCCAGTATTACTCAGCAAAAAGAGGAGGATTAGCAGCTCAAAAGGAGCTCAAAAGGAGATGTTAGCTCAAGGTCTGATCTTCCTCAAAAAAAAAAAAAAAACCCAGTGTACTGCCTATATTTTCTTGTAGGAGTTTTACGGTTTCATGTCTTACCCTCAAGTCTTTGATCCATTTTGAGTAAATTTTTGTGTATGGTGTAAGGTAACGGTCTACTTTCATTCTTTTGCATATGGCTGTCCAGTTTTCCCAACATCATTTATTGGACAGACTTTCCTTTCTCCATTGTGTGTTCTTGGCTCCTTTGTCGAAGATTAGCTGCCCATAGATGTGTGGTTTATTACTGGGCTTTCAATTCTGTTGCATTGATCTGTGTGCCTTTTTTTGTACCAGTACCATGCTGTTTTCATTACTATCGCTTTCTAGCATATTTTGAAGCCAGGGACTGTGACGCCTCCAGCTTTGTTCTTTTTTCTCAGGATTGCTTTAGTGATTTGGGTCTTTTGTTGTTTCATATTAATTTTAGGATTCCTTGTTCTATTTCCATGAAGAATGTCACTGCGGTTCTGATTGGGATTGTCTCGAACCTGTAGACTGCTTTAGGTAGTAGGGACAATTTAACTATGTTTATTCTTTCATTTCTTTATGTCATTGATTTCTTTCAACAATGTTTTATAATTTTCATTGTATACATCTTTCACCTCCTTGGTTAA
Source organism: Equus quagga (assembly GCF_021613505.1). Taxonomy (NCBI): domain Eukaryota; kingdom Metazoa; phylum Chordata; class Mammalia; order Perissodactyla; family Equidae; genus Equus; species Equus quagga. The sequence continues at coordinate 31,296,581 of NC_060278.1, forward strand.
ATTTATTCCTAGATACTTTATTCTTTTTGCTGCGAAGGTAAATAGGATTATATTCTTGAGTTTTCTTTCTGTTAGTGCATTATTAGAGTACAGAAATACAACTGATTTTTGTAAGTTGATTTGGTACCCTGCCACTTTGCTGTAGTTGTTATTTTTAATAGTTTTCTGACGGATTCTTTAGGGTTTTCTATATATAGAATCATGTCATGTACAAACAGCGAGAGTTTCACTTCTTCCTTGCCAATATGGATATCTTTCATTTCTTTTTCTTGTGCAATTGCTCTGGACAAAATCTCCAGTACTATGTTGAATAGGAGTGGTGAAGGTGGGCACCCTTGTCTTCTTCCTGTTCTCAGAGGGATGGCTCTCAGCTTTTCCCCACTGAGTATGACATTGGCAGTGGGTTTGTCATATATGGCCTTTATTATTTTGAGGTATTTTCCTTTCATACACGTTTTATTGAGTTATCATAAATACATGTTTGATCTTGTCAAATGCTTTCTCTGCATCTATTGAGACGATCATGATTTTCATTCCTCACTTTGTTAATGTGGTGTATCATATTGATTGATTTGTGGATGTTAAACTATCCCTGTGTCCCTGGTATAAATCCCACTTGATCATGGTGTATGATCCTTTTAATGTATTGTTGTATTTGGTTTGCCAATATTTTCTTGAAGATTCTTTGCATCTATGTTCATCAGTGATATTCCTTCTTTGTATTGTCCTTGTCTGGCTTTGGGATCAGGGTGACATGGCCTTGTAGAATGTGTTAGGTAGTCTTCCGTCTTCTTCAACTTTTTGGAATAGTTTGAGAAAGATAGGTACTAAATCTTCTTTGAATGTTTGATAGAATTCTCCAGAGAAGCCATCTGGTACTGGACTTTCAGTTATTGGAAGGTTTTTGATTATTGTTTCAATCTCTTTACTTGTGATTAGTCTACTCAGATTCTCTATGTCTTCTTGGTTCAGTTTTGAGAAGCTGTATGAGTCTTAGAATTTATCCATTTCTTCTAGACTTTCCAATTTGTTTGCATATAACTTTTCATAGTATTCTCTCATAATTCTTTGTATTTCTGTATCTGTTGTAATTTCTCCTCTTTCATTTCTAATTTATTCGAACCTTCTTTTTTTTTAGTGAGTCTGGTTAAGGGTTTGTCTTCTCAAGATGTTTATATTATCAAAGAACCAGCTATTAGTTTCATTGATCCTTTTTATTGACTTTTCTGGTTTCTATTTCATTTATTTCTGCTCTAATTTTTATTATTTCCCTCCTTCTGCTTACTTTGGGCTTTGTTTGTTCTTTCCTAGTTCTATTAGGTGTAGTTTAAGATTACTTATTTGAGATTTCTCTTGTTTAAGGTGGGCCTGTATTGCTACGAATTTCCCTCTTAAGACAGCTTTTGCTGCATCCCATATGAGTTGATATGGTGTATTTTCATTTTCATTTGTCTTCAGATATTTTCTTATTTCTTCTTAAATTTCTTCATTGATCCATTGGTTGTTTAGTCACCACATATTTGTGACTGTTTCAGCTTTTTTTTTGTAGTTGATTTCTAGTTTCATAACATGATGTTCGGAAAAGCTGCTTGATATGACTTCAATCTTCTTAAACTTACTGAGGCTTGCCTTGTTTCCCAACATATGGTCTATCTTTGACGATGTTCTATGTGCACTTGAAGAATATGTATTCTCCTGATTTTGAATGGAGTGTTCTCTATATACATCTATTAAGTCCATCTGGTCTAGTTTTTCATTTAATTCCAGTATTTCCTTGTTTACTTTCAGTATGGATGAACTATCCACTGATGTATGTTGGGTGTTGAGGTCCCCTACTATCGCTGTGTTGCTGTTAATTTCTCCTTTTAGGTGTGTTAATAGTTGCTTTATGTACTCTGGTGCTCCTGTGTTATGTGCACATATATCCATAAACGTTATGTCCTCTTGGTGGAATCTCCCTTTTATCATTATACACTGCCCCTCATCTCTCATTGTCTACTTTATCTTGAAGTCTATTTTGTGTGATAAGTACAGCAAGACCTGCTTTCTTTTATTTGCTATTAGCTTGGAGTATCATCTTCCATCCCTTCACTCTGAGCCTGTGTTTATCTTTAGACCTGAGATGTGTTTCCTGGAGGCAGCATATTGTTGGGTCTTATTTTTTAATCCATCCAGCCACTCTGGGTCTTTTGATTGGAGAATTCAATCCATTTACATGTAGAGTGATCATTGATATATGAAGGCTTAATACTGCCATTTTATCACTTGTTTCTGGTTGTTCTTTATTTCCCTTGTTTCTCATCCTGTGTATTTCTGACTGCCAGTTCAGTTTGGTGTTTCTCTATGATGGTTTTCTGAGTTTCTTATTATTTGTGTCTTTGTTCTGATTTTTTGTTTAGTGGTTACTATGTTTGTATAAAAGATCTAGTAGATGAAATAGTCCACTTTGATACCCTCTTATTTCTTTAGTCTAAGCAGGTTCCCTTCCTTTCCTCTTGGCCATCTAAGTTATTGTTGTCACATCTTACTCCGTTTTGTCTTGTGAGTTTGTGATTAAAATGAAGTGATTATAGTTATTTTTGATGCTGCCTTTCCTTCATCTTCAATGTTATAATAGTTTGCTAACCTCTTCTGATAGACATAGTTTTCTGATTTTGTCTGTCAGTATCTCCTTGCTCAAGGCTTTGTAAACTCTTTTTTTCAGGGATGAGGGCATTTTGATGGTTTCTTATGGGTAGTTTTGCTAGATAGAGTATTCTTGGCTGAAAGGTTTTGTCTTTCAGAATTTTGAATATATCACTTCACTCTCTCCTAGCCTGTAGGGTTTCTGCCGAAAATCTGCTGAAAGCCTGATGGGGTTCCTTTGTAGGTTATTTTTTTCTGCCTTCATCCTTAATATTTCTTCTTTGTCATTGACTTTTGCCAGTTTTACTAATATACGCCTTGGAGAAAGTCTTTTTACATTGATGTAATTAGGAGTTCTATTAGCTTCATTTATATGTAATTCCAGTGCCTCCTCTAGGTTTGAGAAGTTCTCAGCTATTATTTCTTTGAACAACCTCTCTGCTCTTTTCTCTTTCTGGAATACTTATAATCCTTGTTACAATTCTTAACTCAGTCAGATATTTCTCAGAGAATTTCTTCAGTTCTTTTTAGTCCTCCATCTGCAGCATTTATATATTTCTGTCCTCTAAATTACTGCTTTTGTCCTCCATACTATCTGTTTTTCAAGGACTCTAGATTTTTCTTTACCTTATTCATTGTTTTCATCTCCAACATTTGTTTTTTTAGTTTCAATTTCTTTTGTGAAGAATTCCCTCTGTTCATTTTTATTCCTGAGGTCACTAAACTGTCTGAGTTTTCTTGTAAGTTGTTGAGTTTCTTTATAATTATTTTGAATTCTCTGTCATTTAAGATTGTAAATTTCTGTGACTTGAGGATTGATTTCTGGGTACTTGCCATTTTCCTTCTGTTCTGGAGCTTTAATATACTTCTTCCTGCCTTTTGATGGTGTGGACTTTTGCTGTCACATAGTGGTAGCATCTGTTTGCAGATTCTACCTTCCAACACTGGGGTGGCAGGGCAGGAGCTGTGTTTTCTGAGCCACCTGCAAACCCTGGCAGATGTGCCTGCCTGTTGGAAGCTTTGCCGATGGCCCGTCTGTGTTTGCCTGCTGGCTGCTGCTGCTTTACATATGTATGTGCAGGCGTTCTGGCAGGGTTCCCCTGCTCTGGCTGACTAGCCGAGCTGGTCTACCTAGAGGAAGGGGTGCTTTCTTTCAAGTGCGTGATCCCGCACATCCCCATGCCACACTATCTGCCTAAGCGGGCTGCTTGGCTTGGTGTGGATGCCCCAGTGATTGCTTAGCTGCCTCATTGGGGAGCATTTCCATGGCCTGGAAGGTGTCCAAGAACACAAACATTCCCACAGAGGGCTACCTTTCCCCACCTTCTCCTCGCATGGTTGTGTGCCAGCTGCTGTGCAAGGTCCTGTGCCCTAAATTGCTGCCACTCAGGAGATTCCTTTATCTCCTTGCACTACCTCCCAGCGGGGGTCCAGCACCCTCACCTTCAAATATAGAGCAGTGTGGATCTCTCACATGTCTACTGTGTTACGTGAACGTCCTCTGTTGGTTTATGAATGTCCTTTTCATTGTATGTTAGTGGGGAGAGACTAAGAGATGGGCTCACTCGGCCATGAAGCTGACATCACTCCACCTATTTTCTGTTCTTTTGATAGTGGCCATCCTAATGGGTGTGAGCTTATTGTGATTTTAAAAACAAAAAGGAATTGTCATTTATTTTTTCACCTGTTTATCTGACCAAATCAACACTAATTTGTAACTAAGTCAACAAAACAAAACAAAATAACCCTAAATAAATACAAACTATTTTCTTTTAGAAATTTATTTTGGATCAAATAGTTGAAGACGAATTACATTGGTACTCTGTACAAAAAGACTAGAAAATAATTTAGCCCTGGCATTCCAACATATAAACTTGCATTTGCTCCTGTGTCTGCAGGACAGGAATAGCAGCTTTCTGCCCATGTCCACAAGTGGAGAAGTTTTCTTTGCAAAAAAAGACTATTCATGTGCAGTAAACCAAAGTTCCCTCTTGCAGAAGAAAAGATTTTTCTCCATCAAAAACAACATAATGCACAACTAGAAGGACCCGCAATTAAAACATACAGCTATGTAGTGGGTGGACGTCGGGAGAAAAAAAAACCACATAGTCAAATCAATACATCTTTCCAGTTCTGCAAATCTGAAGCAATCAAAACTCCATTAAATGCAGAAACCACTCTCTACTCAAAATGTAATATGCAGTGATAAAAATGTCCCACACCTGTATAGTTAAGGATTAACCATAGTTCTAAGCAAAGCAACAACTGCTATTGTTATTTTCAGTTTATAGATCATGACTCCAATTTTATGAAACCATACCATACCAAAACAAGAAACAAACAACAGTCTAGCTAAACTGTTTCAGCTGACAAGGACACTATCTCCTGTCCTTTTTACCGGCTTTCCTCTTTCCAGAGAGTAAGTGCTTGGGCTTCATATCAAATACATGTCTGTCTGCCTCGCCTTTCTTCCCCAAGCGATTCATCTTCTTCTGAGCATTCTTCATCATAGTCTTTGCTTTCTTCACCATCTATAAAGGAGAAGAAACCATAAAACACATTAGCTACCAAAACTAAATTTCCTCATGTATCTTTGTTACCTGTCTCAGTGGTCCAGGTCTATTCTGTGGAGAAGACCTGGTAAGTCTCACTCACTACTGTTTTCCCTCAGACTCTCCACAGTATCTGCAGGAATTCAACCAATATCTGTGTATAAAGATGGGGTAAAATTATATCTAGAGAAGTTTTGTACCTAGAAGGACCAGACACATTTTAGATCTGGAAGATTAGATACATCTAACTCCCCCTTAGACAGAGAAAGAAACTGAGATTCCGGCCCATGAAATTGTACTGCTCACATCTGACTGATAAGTGGCAATGCTGGTATTAAAATCCAGATTTCTAGACGGAGGTGCCATGGAGGAATGGAAAACACAGGCTTCTATAAAGAAGACTGCTGCAAGTTTACATACAGAATTTCTCCTATGTCTAAACTTTCAAAATGCTGAAACTAATACTGTTTGTGTTTTTTAAATAAAAAGAAGCTTCAGCAAAAAAGACTGTGTACATCCAAAATGTCTTTCCCAACAGACTGGCCAAAACAACTCCCTCTGGTCTGGTTACCTGCATGGGTTTGCGGCTCCCAGGCCTCTAGGTTCTGATCAGGGTCCATTTCCTATCACAACTGTAAATGGCTGGGACCTAGACTAGATCGCCTGGTGCCTTATGACGCCATGCTTCTGTCCACTCCTGAGAAAGGACACCACTCATGGATGCTGTACCTAGGGCAAAGATCCAGGGACACCCACTGTACCCTGGCCCAAGCTTACTTTTTGGGGTGCAGAATGCAGCTAATCCCCCATCTGCCGTCCCTGCCACTCCAAATGAAAGGTGTGGGTGTTTTGCCCTGAGTCTCATGTAATTAAAAGCAGAGGCTGTTGTTTTTTAATGACACATTACAGAGACTAACCTTGACGTCCCGAAGACCAGAGACATCACGTGGAGTTCGAGAGCAACTGCGACTCCGGGCTACAGAAGAGGGTGGAACAGAGTCTTCCCGGTTTCTTTTCCTAGTAACACTCCGAGATCTCCTGGCCTGGACTGCATAATGGGCCTGAAAAGCAAACTTCAGTGCCTCAGTACCCCAGCCTGGCTTCCAGACTTAGTGACAAACGTGAAATTACCCCGATGAGGGAAGAGAACAGTTAGGAGCTTTTAGAACCATTATAAAATAAGGTAAAGGTCTTTAAAATACGGTTAATTTCACATCAATTACTGGTCAAACATTCTTTTTCACTTAACACAACTACTTTATATTACAAAGCTGATTTTAACTCCATTTAACTAAGTTTACATAGAACTGCCCATTCAACAATGTTTTCCCTTACCCTAGGATCATCGGATTAGCATCAGAATTTCTGTTTTAGACATAAAGAGTCTCTCTCCTTCACCTCTCCATTTTGGGGTTATCTATATGAACACAGAGTGATAGCCATGAGAAAGTTCAGCCTTGAGGCTAAGCAAAGACATGCAGACTGCTAAGGACAGGCTCTGTGGTCAGTCCCTGGGCAAGTCAGCTCTGCTCATACTGGTCATAGGTGCGTTGTTCACCCTCGTTACTGAAATAACTATGTAAACTGATGTAAATAACAGGGAAATAATAATAATACAACTACCATGAAAGTCATGTAGGCAGTGAGCCTAGCAGTTAATAAACAACTGAAAGTCAGAAGCTATATATGTACATTAAAATAGTACTCCATGTGGGGGCTGGCCCTGTGGCCGAGTGGCTAAGTTCATGAACTCTGCTTCGGAGGCCCAGGGTTTCACTGGTTTGGATCCTGGGCACGGACCTAGCACCGTTCATCAAGCCATGCTGAGGCAGCATCCCACACAGCACCACCAGAAGGACCTACAACTAGAATGTATAACTACGTACTGGGAGACTTTGGGAAGAAGAAGAAGGAAAAAAAAAGATTGGCAACAGATGTTAGCTCAGGTGCCAATCTTCGAAAATAGTACTCCATGTGAGCAAGATACTCTCATACATTGCTGATTAAAACCCAAATTAGTCCACGCTTGTTGGAAAAAAACCTTAACACAATGTTATCCCTTTTAGTAACTGCACTTCTGGGGATCTGTTTTGAGAAAATAATCCAGAATATGAAAAAGTTCTCTATATGAAGATGTATATTATGCTCTGGCATAATTCATCAAGCAAAAACATTAGAATTCATAATAGGTATCTGAAATGCCTTCTAATCTTTGGGCTCCCAGGAAAATAGTTCTGAAGTATTTATAGCCTAAGTTCCTCTCACATTGAGAAGCTCAATAACATCTCATCTTTATTTGGTAACTGAACCGAAGCTAATGAAAGCACTGTGTAAAGACTAGTCACCAAAATCAAAGTCATAGTTTAAGTAAAAAAATTGTATAGAACAATATAAATTTATCTGTTTTGTTCTCTTTGACATTTTATTCCAATTCGTACTTTTCCCTATGCAAATTCTTCTATTTTCTTGTATACTTCTTACACATCATCCTACATTGTTTGTGGAGACACAATATGAATTTTTAAACTGCAAACAATCCAAAACGCCTAAATAAAGAAACTAAATGTTTTTACTCAATTAAAAAGGTGAGAAAATGAAAAATGCTTATACTACAATGAAAAGTAGATGCAAAAATGTACATGTCAACCTAGCTTATTTTTGTGTGCTGTAACCACAAGTGATCTTTTTTCTTTCTAAGAAGTTTTCAGTATATTCCAAATTTTCCATTAACCTGGAATGGAAGATAATGTAAATAGATATATAATAAAACACTGACATGAAGCAAAAAAACAAAAGAAAAAGAAAACGCACTGGGGCTGCCTCTTGTAACTGAGGTGAACTGAAGCAGAACATTGGAGTAACACCCAGGGGAACCTCCCCCAACCCCAGGGATGAATTTTAATTAAGGACGATGGAGCATGCAAGGTCTATCTACAACAAGAACTAAGTTTGGAAATACCATCCTGCACCAAGAGCACAGTCCCTTGAGCCAAATGCCCCTGAACCAGTCCCTGAGGGAAATGGACAAAACAGTGTGCATCCTTCAGTCCTTAACTAGCCACTACTAATCAAGATTCATGCTAATGAAGCTCCTCAATGGAAATACTAAAATTCTATTTTCCTTTTTAGTCAACTCTGTAATCCTATTGGTTTCTAGGACCCTAGTTTTTAAGAGAAAGCTGCATCCAACTTTGTAAGCATCTGAGACCATCTCTGCACACTCACATTGTCTTTATCATCCATGTCAACACCAAGGCTGCGCATCTCATTCTCCAAGACTTTCCGCTGAACCTAAAATGGTGTTAAAAAGGATATTTGTTTTAAGCAAAATTAGTTTGATGAAATGGGCTCATGTTCATGTTTTTGGACAACTCATTAAATCCCATGAAAATCCGTGAACATCCGGAACGTCATCATTATTCTTCCTCTCTCATTACACTTTGCCCTCCCTCTTTCTTCAGGGAGCTGCCCTTCCATTTTTGCCATGTCCTGTGGTTTGGGGCACCCACAGGACCTAGCCTTACCTGCCACCCTGACAAGAGCGTGCAGCAGGAGAGAAAGACACCTAATGAAAACAGAGCTGGGAAGTGGAAAGAATCTTGACATCATTTGATCCATTCGTGCCTAAAGTGCAATTCTCCCCACCCTAACCAGTCATAGGAGTCAATAAGTTGCCTTTGGATTTAAGTTAGATTGGGTGAGGTTTCTGTAAATTGCAAAAGATGAGTCCTGACTAATAAAGAAATTATAAAACAAGAACATGTGAATTGATGGCTTTACTTCTACATATCATGAATTAGGAAATTAATTTGTACAACTGCAAAGTACTTGAATCTAATAGTGCTGAACTTCAAAGTCACCAAGAAAGGGTATAATAATCAAGCAAGCTCAAAAATTAATATATACCAAGAAAACAAAGTACGAACAGGGGCTGGCACAGTGGTTAAGTTCGCATGTTCTGCTTTGGTGGCCCAGGGTTTGCTGATTCTGATCCCAGAGGCAGACCTATGCACCGCTTGGCAAGCCATACTGTGGCAGGCATACCGCATGTAAAGTAGAGGAAGATGGGCACAGATGTTAGCTCAGGGCCAATCTTCCTCAGCAAAAAGAGGAGGACTGGCAGTGGATGTTAGCTCAGGGTTAATCTTCCTCAAAAACAAAAAGTATGAACAATCTTAGGGACACACATGAGTTGAAATGCTGTATTTAGCAATGACTATACAAGAATCCAATCAGCAAAGAAACAGGCCATGCCTCTTTGAAGAGACATAAAACTTGCCTTCTTTGCAGTTCGAGGCATTCTGGGTCCCTGTGTATTCTTCTCTTTGGATTGCAAAATTTTCAACTTCTTTTTTTCTCTAATTTGTCTTGCCAGCTGTCGGATTTCCAACATTTCTTCATCTTCACTTTCAGATTCACTGTCGTACTCTCCAGCAGCTGTCCTTAGCTCTTCCTCTTTTTCCAACTCTTCCAATTTCTTTAAAAAGAGTTGTAATTAAACAAAAGCAATAATGAAAAACTGATACACCAGCATAGCAACGCTTATATGGGAACAAGGTTTCCACTAAGCCTTTCAGGATGCAGTGAATGCCAGGGTTGTCTCAGGTGGGCCTCGTCTTACATGCCAGGGCTTACCTCCCAGCTAACAGATTCTGTGAAGAAAATGAAGACGGCAGGAACGCTAAGCTGACAGCATATTGTTAACTCTTCTGTGTCATTTCTTTTTCTCATTTAAAAACAATTACTCCAAATACCAAGATTAAAACCATGCGGACGTCACCTCCCTCATTCTCCACCACTCCCAGCAGGTATACAAAGAACCTCATTTCTTGAAAAACTTACAACATCATTGTGAACTGGCGTTACACGACAACAGCCCATTTATCCATCCTGCCATCCCAAGATACCACCTCACTGCCTTTACAATTACAAAAACAAAAAAACTATGTGTATGTATATCACCACCTAACAAATAAACCTTTACAGAAATCTGACAGTCCAATGTGCCCATATCAATAATTATGTAACAAGTGCAGAGTAGGGGAGGCCGGGAAGAGGACAGGCCAGGCCAATCACAGGCTACGCTGAACCGAGACTAAGGAAACTGGACACTACACAACAAGAGAGAAAGCAAGAGGCGTACCCAAGAATTTAATGGAGAATAACATTTGAAGGAGATTTCTCACACATGGGAGTGTGGACAACAAAATGAAAAGCAAGAAGACCAATGAAAGCAAAGGCAGTGAGGTGAAGTAAGACGCCAGAACAAGGACTATTTCAGAAGCGGAGCAAACAGGAAGAGAAGACTGAAAGAGGCGTACATTAAGTTTACTCCTTGGATACCCAGATAAATCATGATGCTATCAACCAGGTTAGCTTCTGGAGCAGAAATGAGTCCGGAATGTAGGGTATGAAGAGCTTGCACAGATGTCGACAACCAGACTGAAATGTAAATTCAGGACAGCATTTGGGAATTGAGGATCGGAAAGTACTGAAACGTACACTGCAAATATTTTACAAAGTATCTTTTTAAAAAGCTTGAGTGAGGAGAGAAAGAACAGCAACTAAAAGAGGACACAGGGTTTAAGAAAGTTTTTGCTTTTCAGAAAAGATGAGACAAACTTGTGGACACTCACATGCTAAGAAACAGCAAATGGAGAGAGGAGTGAACAGGAGGAAGACATCGGTGATGGAGAAAACTCCAGAGAAGACGAGAGTGGGCCAGGTCAGAGAGCAAGCTGAGCCTGCACCCAGGGCTAAACCTCTGTGGTGAGAAGGCCCCATGGGGGAAAGGACAGAGTGAGAGATCAGGAAATTCACACCCTACAACTCTATTTTCTTTCCAAAGGGGCGCCATCTGCTAAGACTGGCAGAAGGAAGTACCAGCAGGTTTGAGGAGTCTGGAAGGGGCCCGGATGGAAGAATGCCAGCTGGGGGGAAGAGGATTAATGGTGCTGCGCCCATGGCAGCCTAGTTGGCAGAATCCTGGAGTCTCAGGACACCTGGCAGGAGCAGGCGGTCATGATCAGGGCCGGGAGGCTTGGTGGGGGTAGAAGGAGCGAGGGGAACAGACAGAGGTGAACCCAAGGTTATGCTCATACCTTCCAGTGGTTGCATTAAAAAGGACTAACAAAATAACATAATTTAACGAGTGACACAAACCTGCATGACATCAGGATCAATATAATCAGCTATATTATGGCCTTCCCAGATCTCGGGTATCTTATCATACTTTTCAGATGAATTCATTATATCCCAGTACTCTAAAGTTAAAAAAAAAGTTATTTATAGTTATTATTATCTTCAACTACTGTGTGACCAAAATGAACTGTTAACTTATGCAAGTCATGTCACTCTATAAAGACTACAAAGCATTTATATTCGACACCACATAAGCAAAGCGACATGCTTATGAAAGAATTACTCCAAACATTTCCCAGGGCCATTTGGTATCTTAGGAGCAAGTGACCAGAGAAGGAACACAAAAATAAAAAAGAAGATACGCTCAAAGGAAAACAAAAGGCACGAATAACAGATTACTAACAATATCAAATCGTTCAGCATTTATAAGCTATGAAAGCTACAAAAAAAATCCCGGTATCCTAAAATGACAGAAAACTACCTGGAAGAAATCTCACAGAGCCCTGTCAGTATGCAACCCTTCATCTTTAAGAAATTAAACAAAACGCTGGAAGACTTTCATTCATTAAAGTCCTTTCACAGTTTTCTTAAACACTTTACAAGCAATTAGCATTTTAAAATAACAGGGGCTGGCCCAGTGGCACAGCAGTTAAGTGCGCACATTCTGCTGTGGCATTCTGGGGTTCGCCAGTTCGGATCTCGGGTGCAGACCTGGCACCGCTTGGCAAGCCATGTTGTGGCAGGCATCCCACACATAAAGTGGAGGAAGATGGGCACGGATGTTAGCTCAGGGCCAGTCTTCCTCAGCAAAAGGAGGATTGGAGGCAGATGTTAGCTCAGGGCTAATCTTCTTCAAATAAAATAAAATAAAATAACGATTACATTCTAGCCCTTACTTTGAAGATCCAAAATATAATCATCTCCCATTTCTAGTTCAATATCTCGTTCCTGCAATGAAAAAACAAAACAGTTAAAATTAGCTCTATTTGACCTTTCAGTTCCAGAAATGCTGAGCTCCCTCCTTGTCCCTGTGAATCATCTCTTCTCCAATCTAAGAGCCAATGCTTTCAACACCTGCGAGGCTCAGCTCCTTTACCTGGCAGGAAAGCTGCCTGGACCATCCAGTGGACCCTATCTGTTATGTATATACTTTACTCACTGCCATCTCCCATCCGCGAGGGTAGGGACCTTCATCAGATTTCACGGCCATGTTCTCAGAGCCTGAGAGCACGGGCACCAGGTGCTCTCAGCATGTTCATGCTCTAAGTCTCCACCCCTCCTGCATGCACTGCCTTTCTGACCCTCTCTAAAAGGAAACCTATAGCAACTTACCCTTTTCCTCTTCGGCTCCCCAATTTCCATTCTCTTTTTGCGTGCCACCACTCCTTCTGGGATGAAAGGGGGCCTCTCCTGAGAAGATATTATTAGAAATATTTATGTGAAACGCCTTGCTAAATGCGAAAGAAACACAAAAATGAAAAAGTAGGAGCAAATTCTCCATCTGCAAGGAAAATGCAAAACCGTACTCAGACTAATTAAAAATCAACAGATGATCAAGGGGAGAGAACAGGACGCAGGGCCAGTTTGGGCAAGGAAGCCAGGAGGGCTTCACAAGCCAATTCTAAAGTTAATTTACAAAAAAAATAAACATCAAGATTTTCAAGAAAAATTATGGACAAGGAAAGTGATCAGGAGAAATAAAGCAGATGAATGAGAAATTTAGACATAATCCAAGTACATATGAGAAATTCAATGGAAAACACATTATCCAATCATTAGTTGTGAGACGAATGACTAGCCAGTTGAAAACAGAGCTGGGTAACTATCTCCGCTTGCTTTCTAAGAACAAAATAAACTCAAGACTGAGTGAAGAGTTCCATTCAAAATAGGCAAAATTTTTAAAAAACTAAACATCAAAATATAGAAGAAAAAATAATTCTTAAAGAGTATTTTTGGAATGGACAGTAGGCCTTTCTATACATGACACAAAACTCAGCAGCCACAAAGAAAATATTAATATACATGCTAATAGTTTAAAAACATGTGATTCCTTTGAGGTAAAAAAATCCCCCAAATCAAAAAGAAAAAAATACTTATAGAACATACAAGAGCCTGATTTCCTTAATATAAAAATTACAAATCAATGAGTAAAAACCAAATGACCAAAAGAACCGAAAAGACCAACAAGCACCTTAAAAATGCTCAACTGCACTAATCATTAAAGAAATACATCACAGGGGCCAGCCCCGTGGTGGAGTGGTTAAGTTCACAAGCTCCACTTCAGCAGCCCAGGGTTTTGCTGGTTCAGATCCTAGGGACGGACAGGGCCCCGCACATCAAGCCATACTGAGGTGGTGTCCAACACAGCACAACCACAGGCACTCACAACTAGAATATCTAAATATCTACTGGGGGACTTTGGGGAGAAGAAGCAAAAAAAAAAAAAAGATTGGCAACAGATGTTAGCTCTGATGCCGATCTTTAGAAAAAGAAAGAAAGAAATACGTCACAGTAAAACCATCTTTAACCATTTCAATCTATTAGACTGACAGAAGCTAACACCCATTAATGATGCAGAGAAATGTGCATTCTCCAACTGTTCACAGTGGAGAATAAACTAGTAAGGCATTTTTTGAGGACAATGTGATTTTCAATGCCATACCTTAAAATTTACTCCACAGACATATTTGCAGTTAAAAACAAACACGTATGTATAAAGATGTGCTCCTGAGCTCTGTTTGTAATGGCAAGAAAACGAAAATTTTAAAAGAACCTAATACAGTTCTGTTAATTTTTTAAAAAGTTATGCTTATATGCCAAAAATATTTCTGGAAGGACAAACAAGACAGAGTTAACAGAAACTGCCTCAGGTGGAGTGAGAAGGTGGTTTTAACTTGGCATTTTAGACTTTTTTTTTTAACTTTTCAATTCTTTATGATATACATGTCATACATTTCATTCTGAGAAAGAAACTAAAGACCACTCATGAAATCCATTTGGATCTGCGACTCCTGGACAAAGGCATGTGGTGCTGTCCACTGACCATATCAGTAACACTACACTATCTTATCTCAAAGGCTCTCTGGAAAGGCAACCTTACCTTATCATCTCTTTTGTTTGGTATAGCTAAATGCAATTTGTTCAGCACCTCATTCACTTTATTTCCTTTCATTTTGGTTTCAACTCGATGAGCCAAAAGCCTGTCACAAGCCTAAGGTGAGAAAACAAGGCACCGAGTCACAAGGCATCCTGTGGCAGCCTCCTGTCACATCTTCCCAGGAGGAACCGGGAACCAGCGCCCTGTTAACCAGCAGATTATGTCCCAAAGGTTTAGAGCATGCTGTGCAATGTTCCTCAGTAGTGACATCTGGTGGCTAAGTCCTTAGGACTACCCTGAGGTCCATGTAACTACTCTGGGGCAGACCATACTTCCAGGAGAAGGCATCTTTCTCCCTTTCCAGGCCAGGCCCAATCGGAGGCAGAACCCTAAGGCAGTGCTGCCACAAAGCTTGCCCCAAATGCTCCCACCTCCCATCTGGGGCCTGTATCCCACCAGTGGTGACCCTCACGCTAGCTAAGTAGTGTCCCGAACTAGATTCACGTCCCATCTCAGGACTCTGACTGGAGTAACTGAGCCCTGAGAAAAACCAACAGTATCAGAGCTGCCCTTTCTATTTCAGGTAAAAATAGCAATGAAGGAAAGGTAATTAGAATCACAGGTGAAATCCAACAGGCAATGCCTCCTTAGGCTGTTCTTGCTTTTCACACTATTTTATTGCCTTCCGGTTTTAAACAGGTTCCACAAAAACTCCATGTTTTCATGACAGCGCCCATGGAAGTACTGGCAGGTCAAAAGACACAGCAGACAGTGACCTAAGTTATAATTACCTATAGTGTGAATCTAAGTATCTCTTCAAATCCCTATATTCACCTGGGCAGTTGGGGACCTCGGGTTAAGTGAGGGCACTTACACTCATTTCTCTCGCCTAGTTATACTACTACCAGTGCTCAAGGTCAATACCACCTAGAAAGAAAACATTTCCCCCGCCAACTGACTTTTCTGAAACAAGAGAAAGACAATAAAGAGGTCAACACCTGCTTGTAAGGAAGCACTGACCTCTGTTTTCACTTTAATAACTCCCTCCTCCGTGAGGGTGCTGGTCTCCACCACAGGAAATCCTTCAGCCTGCAAATCTATAAATATTTTCTAGGAATACAAAGGAAAAATGAGAGATGCATTATTTCTAGTTCCCCATGAACAAATCTTACTGTTCCTCAACTGGGTGTTATAAATGCTAACGAGCACAACATCTGTGGTTTGTTTTTGAACTTCTGAAGAACAGACATCTCTCCTAAACAGTTATCTGATCTTTCCATATATTCTTCTCTAATTAGGAAAATATAAATTACTGGGAGGATTAAACCAGACTATAGCAGGCAAACTAGAGGCTCTCTGGAACATTCTGTGAGACTTCACCTTCCAAAAAGAAACTTGACAAGATCAATAAACGGATTTTTTCCCAGAATGTTTTCAACGCTATTTTTAATAAAATATTTGGTCTCCCCAGGCTAAGAGAATTCCTTAGAAAACACAAAAATGTTTATGAATCTAGCTACATATAAATCACTAAGACTCTAAGAGAAGGGACTTCAATTGTGTGTCCCTCCACCAATGCCATGTTGATACCTCACTGAAGATGCGGCCAGGTTCAGAGGCAGGTGACCACGCCCATGGTAGTTAAGCTTCTCATGAACAAGATCTACTTCCTTACTACACGGTCCAACTTACCACTTAGGACTCCCTCCTCCACTGGAAAGATCAATGGTCTTGGAGAATACCAGGGTCTGAGAGCCAATCCCACCAATGACTAGCACATGACCCTGCATAAGACACTACATCTGCGTGAGCTTATGGTGACAGCATCCACCACGTGCATTATGAGGCAATAACTTATGATGCTGCTCTAATGAAGTTAGAAGCATGGATAAATAGAGGGCAGGCTGCAATACCGTTACAGCGCCCACTACCCACCTGCTTTCTAATTCCATTAAATCTCCCTGACAACGTCATTGGTAAACAGCCCAATGATGCAGCTGTTACTATCACTGATTCCTGAAAGGCGACCTCGTCCATCACAGCTGGCAGGGAGTGAAGCAGAGACTGGAGCATGTCTAACCACTGAGCCTGAGCATCTGGCACAACATCCACTCTCAGCTTTCCCAGTGTTCCTGCCTTCCCCTCTTCCCCACCCTATAATGCTTGTAGCCTGGAAACCTGAGACTGCTCGATATATATTTAGGTCCTTTCAAAGACAAGCAAATTCTCTGATGTCAGTATTTATATAATTAGTAATTTAAAAAATACCCTGCAGTGCCCCAAGGAACCGAACTCTTACCAAGTATTAAACATCTAAATAGAACAAGACAGAGACACTGACTGAGAAGAGAGCAGCACACCCCTCCCTCAAGAGGGTCTCCTTTGATGTGGTAAACGACTACACTCTAGGAGATGTGGCCAGATGAGTTCATTATTCCAGTGCAGTGGTTCTCAAACTCAAGTGTGCATCCACTACCTGGGAGTACATTCAAATCCAGGTTGCTGGGAGCCTCCCCAGTTTGTGATTTTGTAGGCCTGGGGTATACCCAAGAATTTGCATTTATGACACATTACTATGGGAAAGCAATGCTGACGCTGCTGGCTGGGGACCATGATAGGAGAACCACCGTACTAGTGCAATGCTTCTCTAAGCACGTATCCTGAAATATGCCTATTAAAGAGGGCTGCAGGGTCAAATTATTTTGAAAAACTAGGGCTAACAATATTACTTGCCTCTTGGAAAATTATAGCAGACAATGCACACTCACGGTTCTGCAAAGTGTGCCCATGTTCCTTCTCCTCCATTCACTCACTCAATTCCCAAACTTATTTCACCACAGAACAGAAGTGGCAGGTATGTAAGTAACACACATGAAACCCTTCCTACCTAAAAACTTATTCTGCAAAGTGCTGCTCCAGTGCACTGGTAGCCTGAGGCCTGGAAGAGGCAAAGCACACCTTAAAGTGCTTTCTTTTAAGGCACCAATGTAAGAGAACAATCCCTTCCCAAGGAAGCACATCTTCCAAAGGTTAAATGCACCGACCTGTTGAATGCATGGATGTTTCCATAGCCTCTACAACAGAGTAGGAATCGGGAAATTTCGGTTTTAGTTCGCCACTAACTAGGTTTTTATAACATTATGTCAACTAAACCAGAGGATGTTATCTCAACTGTAAAATAAGAAAACAGGACTAGCACTGCTAACACTCCTCCTAAATTTTTGTTGCCTGAGATGAGATTCAGAATTGGTTAAGTAAGAAATATTCAAAATGTTAAGATGATTTACCTGATCGTCTTCAGGAAGTTCAGCTATCCTCTTTACATCACATTTGTTTGCCACAACTATAAGAGGCTAGAACAAGGGAAAAAAATAAATTATTACCTCTACACTGCAGGTTATAAATGAAAATACTGGTTATCACACTTACCTTGTTGATAAAGAGGGGTCTGATATTCTGGAAGAGCTCCAGCTGCTCCTTCAGCCCATGCCCACACTGCTCAGACAAATCCATCACATACAGAACTGCGGCACGCAGGTGGGCCAGGGCCGTGATGGCCTGCATTTCAATGGTGTTCCGATCCTCCAGAGGGTGGTCCAAAATCCCCGGAGTATCTACAACCTAATTGTTAGATTCATTACTCCAAAGCGTCCACATTCACAAACTTCTCGTCCAGCACATCCTAGAGGTCACTCACATACCCAAACAAGTCCTGAGAAAACTGGTAAATAAAATGTAGGTCTCCCAACCAACTCTACTAAAATAAAGCAGTGAGGAAAAAGTATATAATCTTTCAATATTTAAAGGAATGGTGGAGGGACCCTGAGAGCTCACTAAAGAACTAGCCAATGACCTTGAGAGAATGACTCCTCTTTTCATTAGTGACATCATAAAATAGAACTGGAATAACTGGCAAACACTCCCATGGTTTAGGAATTACTTCATC
Organism: Equus quagga; assembly: GCF_021613505.1. Lineage (NCBI taxonomy): Eukaryota > Metazoa > Chordata > Mammalia > Perissodactyla > Equidae > Equus > Equus quagga. The sequence continues at coordinate 31,314,942 of NC_060278.1, forward strand.
ATCTATAAAATTCAAGTCAACTGTGGAAACAGATTGCTTCCCACTTTCAAATAGCTGGCAGATGCCATTTCTAATGACAGAGTCAGAACAATGACAAGGAGATTTTCATTTCATCAGAAGCACCATTGTTACACTGTTAACATAACACAGAAAGGCGTACTGGTAGCTGGATACTTCCCCTGAATTCTATCAGAGAAACAAGGACTGCCCTCATGCAACCTTAAAGCTCAAATGAGTTTTCTCCATGGGGATGTTCCTGGCAACCCTGAGAATCTATCCTACCTCCTCAGTCTTCTCATGAAAATCAAACTCCATTAACAAAACCACCAAGACATCTGTTTAAAGAACTCTCACCTGCCAACGCAGATACTTATAATCCATGTGCCCGACAAACAGAGACTTGGTTGTGAATGCATAAGGTTGGACATCCACATCTGCTCTTGTCACCTAAAACAAAACAAAACTCCCACAATCACAGAAGTTCTACAGCTTGTTTGCTCTTAAATAATGTAAATGTGGCACCTACATGGTATCAAGACTAATTTTTTTGGCAGGAAAAATAAAAGAGAGAGCCCTCACATGATTAAACTGCTGTGGACAGGAGCTACCACACTTTGACAGATGGACAGGCTCCATTTCCTCATACCACTGGGCCAGTGAAGGAAGGGTCTAAATCAGGGATTATGAGGCAAGGCCCAGTATTTAGAAGACATCCATCAGCTTCTCCTCTCATCCTCCCCAGACCCAGCAATGCCCAACAGAACTTTCTGTGACAATGGAAACATTCTACATCTGGACTGTCCAATACAGGGCCTGCTAGCCACGTGTCCTCATGAACTCTTGAAACATGCTCAGTGCAACTGAGGAACTGAATTTTTTTACTGTTTAATTTTAATTACTTAAGTGGCTGACACCCCACAGCACAGGCTTACAAGTGTTTGAGACATTAGCTAGGTCATTGCAGAACTTTGGCTTATCACCACGTCATGGCAATTTTTGGACTAAATAAAAACCTACAGATCTGCTTAAAAGTCAAAGTGGTTTTGGCAGCAAGTATCCACAACACACGTAACAATTGTTTTTTGGTATCTTTTGTTTTGTTGCTGGCTGCAAACTAACATTTTAAACAGTGTTTCTACTCTCTTCAGGTCCCTCAAGTTCAGCTAAATTGTTCTGAAGCACCAAGTTACTTACATAATACCTCTGAGCCCCAATTAATAAACTTAGCCAGTAAAGAAGACGCAGTCATTTACTGTTACCTGGACGAAATAGCTTATATGAAAGTTGATACAGCAACCAAAGTGACATTCACCCAAAAAATACCTTCAAAGACTAGGAAGTCCAATTCAGCAAGTGCAAGCTGCTATAGTCAACAGTATCTCCCATGACACTACCATTACCAAAATATGCGGAGACAACATATCCTGTGAGAAGCTCTCCATGTGTCAATAAAAATGTACTTAAATGTCTCAAATCCCTTACAAATCTGTAGGACACTTACAACAATCAAAAATAAAATGGTTTCTGTAAGAGCAATATAAATCTAGGTTCAGACAGAGCCAATTTTCCCTTCATGGAAACGGCGTTTTAAGCCTAGGGCAGTTGTCCTCCACCCAAGATCAGGACATGGCAGTGCTTTGGCCTCAGGTCCTCGGTCACTATGTTATCATCAGAGACAGACCAACCTTATTGATGAAGCTGGACTTGCCAACATTCGGGTACCCACACAGAAGCAAGGTCCTTGTATTCGGGTCAATAGTTGGCAGACGGGACAAATGCTGACGCACTATGAGAAGTTTAAATTAAATGTGTTTGATTATTCATAAGAAAAATTAAGAAACTCAAAAGTTTAAGATCTGCTTGACTTATACTCCAGGCCCATGGTTGTGTTAACCTCACTCCAACATTTATAACATAAGTGACAGAGAAAATACAAATGAAAGAAAAAAGTAGTAGTTGCAGATGCAGCATGGTACCAAACAGTATTTCCCAAATCTGGCTGTACCAAGAATCCTATTCCTAGGCCCTACCAACTTGGTATCCCATCCAACAGGTCAAAGGTGGGGCCAAAAACTTGTCTAAGAAGTGCCCAAATGATTCTTACTAAGTGAGATGATGTTTGGAAAAGCATTTTTGAAGGGGGCATGCGCATCATCACTTCCTGGCTAGGCAGTGGGCTATTTCCACGTAATGACCAATCCTCAGGTGCCTCGTCTGCAAGGCACACAGCTCCAGTGACACTACTGGGCTACCCTGAGGATCACACAGATCAGTTGAAGCACTGTCAAAGAAGTCAAGTACTACAATCTTGTCACAAATTATTTGTCAGATGCACAGTGAGAGGGAACAAAACCAACTGAATTAAAAAAAATTGTAATGTAGGGCCTGCCCGGTGGCTCAGCAGTTAAGTGCGCACGTTCTGCTTTGGCAGCCCAGGGTTCGCCGGTTTGGATCCTGGGTGCAGACACGGCACCACTTGGCAAGCCATGTTGTGGTAGGCGTCCCACATATAAAGTAGAGGAAGATGGGCACGGATTTTAGCTCAGGGCCAGTCTTCCTCAGCAGAAAGAGGAGGATTGGCAGCAGTTAGCTCAGGGCTAATCTTCCTCAAAAGAAAAAAAAATTGTAGTGTAAAAATACAAGCATGTAAAAAGGCAAATATCTGTTTCAATAAAAATCCTACTACATTAATTCAGAAATTGTCCTATTAAGCAAAACTATCAGGTGGCAAAACTGGAGTAGCAGTTTAACGCAAACACATATTACACAGAAAAGCATTTAAGAAAAAACTAGTGTCAATAATAGGTAAAGCTATGAGTCAGTTTTATATTTTTTTGGTATTGTCCTGTGATTGATAATGTATATGCCTTACTTACTAAATATGATAAAAAAATTTCCTAATAGTGCTATTAATTTATAAGCATTATAAGTGCTAGCTGCTTTTTTAATAACTAGCCTGGTAGAATTTCTTATAGGATAGTCTGGGAAAAATAATTTGACCCTGTCATCTCTAAAATAAGACATAAACAAGTATTTCAAAAATAAGTTTTCAACAAAGATCAGGTAGCTTAATCAAATACACTAAAAACCATTTTTGCTTATGCATAACGAGTACCTTGTTCCAAATATTCCAAACTCTGCTTCTGTCTCTTGATAATAGTACACATTCGCCCAAGGGCAGCACGCTTCAGCTGCTTGCAGCGGTAGAGAGAATCACCATATTTCATAAGCCGCACATAATCTTTAGCAACACTTAAAGAAATAAATAGAAATATCTAAGAATTTTTTCACTTTTGACAATAATTTAAAAGATACTACCTTAAGAAGATACCTTACTTGTCCACTAAATTTTTGGCAATGTTTACTTGTCCAAGAGCCAATTTGTAATGATCTTTGTCATAGAGAATGTTCATCAAATCAGCATAAAATGGATGGATATCCTATAACAAGAAAAACAACAGTCATTTTGATACAATAGTTTCTCATCCCTCCAAGTAAATAATACTTGAAGAGTTATTTTCTAGGGAAGTATGTCACACCTTTTCCTCTTCCCTCACACCCCTAGCATCTTCTCCCCAGTCCTCTCTCCTGGCTAATGACTGACTGTAGTTTTCTGAAAAAAAAGCAGCAGAAAGCAGGGAAGCAGGCGCAGCAGTTACTTCTGCCCACACATGCACCTGACCCATGCCCAAGAAAGCTTCCTTGATCCCCACTACTGTCCTTGGACCTGGCCAAAGCCAGATCTCCATTTCTACATTAGACCCATCCCCTTACTTCTCAAGAACTGAGCTCCAGAAATTCTCCCTTCTCTACCTGGCCATTCCCATCAGCTTGCAAACATACTGTTATTTCCCAGAAAAATTCTCTAAAAGTTTTAAAACTCCCTTGAACCCACAATCCTTCCATTTCTCGGCTTCTTTTTTTGGTAAATGACACGAAGAGAAATACTGTCTTTTCTTTCCTCCTACTCTTCATAAACCCAATCGAGTCAGGACTGTCTCTAATCCATCAAAACAGCTCATCAGATCACCAGTCACCTTCCAATCCTCGTTTATTTACTAGACCTCTTTGCAGCATTAGGCAGCTGGCCACTCATCCTTCTTGATACATTTTATTCAACGGCCTCGGGACCCACTGTGGCCACTCCTCAAACTCCCTTGCTGACTTGTGCTCCCACCCCAATGTTCAACTCGAGTTTCTGGAGCACATTTCTTTCCACACTCATTTCCTACGTGGTCTCATGGAGCTCCGAATATGTCTACATTTTCACAGGTCCCATTTTTACATCTCCAGGCCAGACTGCTCATGAGCCTCAGACTGCTCGGCACTTCTACCTTGACAACTTACCCACATCTCATGATCAACATGTACAAACTGCTCTCCCTGTCCTCAAATCTGCTCCCCTTCCGTGTCTCGGTGAATAGCAATAGCACTGCCCAAGGTGCTAAAGCCCACACCTGTCTTATGAGCAAATCCATTAGCTCCTCTTTCAAAGGATACCCTGAAGCCAGCCACTTTACTCCTTCACCACCACTAGTCATCTAAGTTGCTGCGTTCACCTCTGAACGGTCTCTTCCCACACGGGCCAGTCATCCTCTAAAGCTAAGTCAAAGCACAGCATGTCCCATGCTCAACTCCGACTGCTCCCTCAGGAACAGAATTTAAGTCCTACACAAGTCGCCTTGCTCCAGCCACTACTTCTTTGATCCATCTTCTAGTGCCCTCCCTCTCACACATCCTGCCCGGTCTTCCTGCTCTTCAGAGACATCAGATTGTAGACCTCATGGCCTTTGCACTTGCTGTTCCTGTGCCTACAGTACACTTTTCCCACATAGCTGCACGGCTCATGATCTCACTTCCTTCAAGTCTCTGCTACAAACTCCCTGCTCAGGCACTCCCTACTTTCCTTTCTCATCTGACACACTCTGTATTTTCATGTTTACTAGACAAGGATAGCGACCTTTCTTTAAAATTACCGTTGTATTCCTAGCACCTAGAAGAGTACTTGAGACATGAAAACCATTTGATGAATGGTAACATACTCTAACTCTCTCCTCTAAAATTGTCCTCAGACTACTCACTCTAACTAAAAACCAGGAACAGAATGTTTATAAATTTAAACCTCTAATGTAATAATAAAAAAGATACCAAGGATGAAAAAGGTAAAATTTCTTACAAAGAACCACAAAAACCTGGTACTAAGTAGATCAAGGTATTTTCTGTTTGCTCAAATCAGGTGCTTCCTAACACCAAATCAGTTTAGAATAATCTCATTCTTACATCTTTTTTCATCCCCAGGTACTTTCTATAACACCTGCCCTATCGCCAAAAATTATTCACTCATTCAACAAGCACCTATCAAGCACCTAAGTCCTAGAGATGCATATAAGTGCCTGTCTGCTAGCAGAATTTACTTTTTATTTTAAACACTTCGGTATTTTTTTAAACAGCCATCATTACCTTTTTCAATGCAAAAGAAATTCTGGTCACATAAACCAACCTCTTCTCTCTGCCTTAACCTACCTTCAGAGACTATTTCTGGGCAGTGGCAAATTTAGGCTCTTACACTGGCCTCCTGACCCCACATCTTTCATCACCTCAAATAACCCTGCAACCGTGTGACCCCCACAGGGACTTCCTAAGCAGTGTCTGCTCTTGCTCTCTATAGCTAAAGAAATAGGCCAACTGCACTATGCAGCAGAGTGAAGAATTCAACTTATTTGGCTTAACATGTAAGTCACAGCTCCCCACTCGACTTCCTCTTGGCAATGAAGAAAGCAGTCAGTGCTGAACTGATCATCATCAGCTGATGAAGCAGCAAGATCACAACAGTGGCGGACCTCAGGCCACTGACCCAGTGTGAGCCCACAAGAACAGGAGCCTTGGACAAGAGGGAGGAGAGGAAGCCGAGACAAGCCAGTGAGCCACCAGAACCCTAGACTTCCAGATTCAGTCCTCAGCTTTTAAACAGCTTGTGTTGACCCCTGCAAGCCCAGAGGTTACAAACAAAGCTTGAGGAGACAGCTTTGGGCCCCTTAGATGGGGTTTGGTTGGGGGAAAGGAAGAACACTAAGGAATCAAAAAACCTGTGTTCTGTTCCCAGCTTTGCCACTAACTCACTGAGGAAACTTCGACAAGTCAATTATTTTGTGTCCTTCATTATCTGTCAGATGAGCAGGCCAAACTGATTAAACACTGATTTTTCTGAAGCCTCATATTTATATAACCATGTTATCCCTTGGAGTCACTTACATCCAATTTGGGGAAATCGGTTAGAATCTGTGAGAGTCTGTCATGGTAATTCTGTTGAGTAAATTTGACTTTCCTCATGTAAAAATGTCTAATGCGATGAATTTTGTAATGTTTATGAATAACTGTCGGAGTCTTTCGTTGAGTCTTCGACAATGTCAGGTCAATAAAGTCCTGCAATTAAATAAAATAAGACACAGTTACACCAGAAACGTCTACTTTTCATACACTCATCTGAAACCCTCTTAAAACTAGTATCTAACAATAACACACATTTTAAACTACAAACACTCTTCTAACTAAATCTTTAGCCTTCTATATACGACTTTGTTCATCTTTTATAGTCTTTGCCTTTAACAAACACTTAGCAAACAGCTGCTGAATTAAATTTTATCCCAAACTTCCTTGATGTTATCTTATTTTTTTTTGATGAAGATTAGCCCTGAGCTAACATCTGCTGCCAGTCCTCCTCTTTTTGCTGAGGAAGACTGGCCCTGAGCTAACATCCATGCCCATCCTCCTCTATTTCATACGTGGGATGCCTACCACAGCATGGTTTGCCAAGCGGTGCCATGTCCGCACCCGGGATCTGAACTGGCAAACCCCAGGCCGCTGAAGCGGAATGTGCGCCCTTAACCACTGCGCCACCAGGCGGCCCTAGGTTATCTTATTTTCTAAATACCTAAGAACCTTTGAACTTAAGCAGTCAGATAACTCAAGCAAAAATCAGAAAACATTTTAAAGAAAAAGAAACAATCCTTCAGTTTTGATTTGCATATCCTTGACTTTGAAAGCATACAAGATAATCGATAAAACTAAAACCCACGGTTTATAATCTCCTAAAATACATACGGAGACTTTTGCAGGAAGTCCCCAGTGCAAACAGAAACAAAGCCAGGCGCCTACAACACTGTCAGCACTGGGAGGGGCAGATCACGCCTCGAGACCTCCTCTATCCCCGCTCCATCTCGCAGATTCGGTGAACCCTTAAGGCTCCAGCTACCTACTTCATAACGTTTTCCCTGACTCTCCCCCTACTCTCAGGAGTGACCCTGAACATCTGAGGAAAGACCCTAACCCCCGTGGGCCCTGATCTCTGAGGAAGGAACCTAATCTCAGAGGAAAGTCCCTCATCTCTGAAGAAGGACCCTAATCTCTGACAAAGAACCTAATCTCTGAGGAACGACCTAACCTCTGAGGAGGGACCCTAACGTCTGAGGAAGGACCATGACCTCCGAGGAAGGACCCTGACTTCTGAGGAAGAATCCTAATGTCCAAGTCTGAGGAGGGACCCTAACCTCTGAGGAAGGAGCCTGATCTCCGAGGAAGGACCTAATCTCTAAGGAAGGAGCCCCCCCCCGCTCCTTGAGGGGACCCCTAAGCCGGGCGACGTGGACTGGGAGGCGAGGCTGGCGCGGCGGCGACCCCTCTCCCAGCCCCGCCTTGCGGGCCCGGCCCTCGGCGACTTGCGGAGAAAGGCGGGGACGGAAGGCCCCTCGAGCCGCCTACCTTGGCTGACGGCACCACGGTGATCTTCTTGAAGTTGTAGTGCGCCATGCCGCCGGTCTGACACGAGGACCGCCGCGCGGGCGGGCGGGCCTTCCGCCGGATGCGCGTCACTTCCGAGCCCTCCCCGTGTGCCCGGTGCTCTGCCTCAGCCCGCACGGCGCCCCCGGGCGGCCCGGAGGTCCCGCGGCTCGGGCGAGGGCGCGGCCGGCTGGGGGCGCGCGGGGCGGAGCGGCGCGGAGCTCACTCCCTGCCGCGGACGGGGGTCCCGGCGGGCCGGCCCGGGGTCTGTGCCGCCCCGCCCGGTCCGGCTCAGGGGCTGCAGGAACTCTGGAGGCCCGTGGGCCTTGGGGGCCCGGGGGTCGTGGCCGGCGTGGGCGCGCGCGGCCGCGGGGTCAAGCGCGGGCGGAGCTCCCGGACGGCGCGTCGCTTCTGCGCGTGCGCGGCCGCCGCCGCCTCTGCGCTTGGAAACGCGCGCAAGTCCGGTTAAATACGGAGCGCGGCGGGGCGCTAGTCTGCGAGGAGACGCGTCTCTGCCGGCCCGGCCCTGACCCCGACTGCGACCCCGGACGGCGTCTCCACCGGCCCCGGCCCGGGAAGGCCTGACGGCCGCAGGGAGAGCCCCGGCCTGCGGGGCGCTTGCTCCCCCCGGCCTGGACCGCCGCCTTCCTGGGACCGCGTGCGTAGCCTGGCCTCTTCTCGGTCGTCGCCCTCGCTCCCTCCCGTCTCCTCAAAGCCGCCTCCGTTTCCGTGAGGGCTGGCCCTGCGCTGGTCTCTGTGTCTCGGCTCCCTCTTTCGCGGCTCGCTCGCCGGCTGCTGTCTCGCCCTGACTGGAGCTGGTCCGCGCCGGCGGCCTCCGCCTCTCCGGACTTCCCTGGAGCTCTCGCTCAGCCTGTCCAGACTCCCTCCTTGTGGGCGCGTCGCCGGTCGCCCTGCGTGGATGCCTCTGGTGAAGCAGACGTTTCCAGCCTGACGGTTCCGGTCAGCTCCGAACGGCCGCCCTGCGCGGCGGCGGAGGCGGCAGACGCAGCGCTTCTGAACATCACGGGCCCTGGCCTCTTCTCCGCGGAGGTCGGCCCCCCCTCGCCGCGGAGCGCGGTGGCGGGGCGCGGCCCTGACGCCCCTGAGACCCCGGGAGCAGGGCTGAGCTGCCGCGCAGACTGTGCACCAGCGCGATGGGCAAGGCATCCCGGGGCAAAGGTGAGGGCACGCCGAGGGAGACAGGTCAGAGGACGAGTTCGATCCCCAGAACGAGCGGCAGAGGAGAAGCCCGCGGACGGCAGGCCGTGGCGGCCGGCTCCTCTCAGCGCGGGAGGAGGCCGGCGGAGCGGGTGGGAGACGGCGCTCTGGAGTCCGACTGAGCGCGGAGCATTGGGACGCTTACCGTAAGCTGCCGTCAGCACGGCCACTCCCTCAGGTAGCCCCGGACCGCGGCCCAGGGTGAGCCGTGTGTGGGTGTGGCCGCGGGTCAAGCGCTCGTCAAAGCGGTTGAGCACATACCAACTCGTTTAATTCCCACAGCGATCCTGTGAAGTGGGTGGCGAAGCCAGGGCACAGCAGGGCTGGTAAGCAGCCGTGGTCACACAGCTAGTGGGCGGCGGGGTTGGAGTTTGCGCCTAGGGGGCCTGCCCAGCGTCTGGTCAACCGTTAGCTATTCTGCTTCTGAGTCATCTCGAACGCACCTTCAACTTCTCAAATCCTGTTAACGAGCCCGTTTGTGTCATCAGCAGGTCAGACAAGCATGCCTCCTGTGTCTTTGTGGCGTTCCTAAAGGAAGCCTCTGCGATCGTCAGGATTTCCTGGCTACGATCATTTGCCAAACGGCAGCACAGCTCTGCACTGTTCGGAGGTTCCCAAAGGTGTGCGCATGGTCACGGCTCTTCCTCGGGTACCTGTGCGCTCCTCAACCCCACCCACGTCCCCTCGCTCTTATGTGACCTGGTCCACCTCCTTTTTGTTCAGTCCAGTACTTAGACAAGTCCAGTCAATCCTTGGCTTGCGGCAGGCCACTATCCTTTCTTTAGCTCTTAGCTCTAGGGAGTAATTGAACAATTTCTTACATTTGTATAGGACTTTAACATTTACAAAGTGCTTTACTTTTTAGTGTCTCAGTAATATTCCCAACAACTTTCTGATGTGACACTAAACTGAGATTAGAGGCTTGCTTCTCCTTAAGGTCACACAGCACTACATGGCAAACAGGATTAGACCAAGCTGAGGACCAGGCCTCTTCAGCCATCCCATAAACATTTATATAAATGGTTTGTGGAGGAAACAGAATTTTTTTACATGCTAATAACAAATGTCAGTGTGTGATTTTCTTGATTTTATGCAGAACAGTGAAGTCTACTTGTTCATATAGAACAGAAGAGAAACCATTCATTTAAAGAAAACAGAAAGAGGACACTTGACAAAGAGAAAGTGTATTAACATTCATGTTGGAGAATACATGTGAGAGGATTTTATAAATCCTGTCAATGAAAAACTGACAGGTCTTTGATATTTTTACTATTCTCCCAAGAGTTTGAAATCCTATTTGCATAAAACACTTAATAAACACTTGCCACCATGAAGAGTTGAAGGCCCAGGTTCATGTTCCAGTTCTGCACCTTACAAGCCACGGCACGTGAGCTTCAGCAAGTGACTCAACTCCTATCCTTGCCTCCTCTTTTACAAAATGGGGGAAATAATGCTCGCTCTCAGAGGATTGTTTATGGCGGCTAATTATGCAAAAGCATAAGGCATACAGTAAGAGGTATTAATATAATGAGTATCATTAATAAAATTTTATTTGAAAACTTTATCAGGTCAGTTACAAGGTAATGATCTGAGCATTGCCATAAAGTATATCAAATCCCAAGTTTCTTATCAGGGATTCTCAGTTCCTAGGTGTGGCAATAAAATCATCCTTTAGAGAGCATGATGGTGTGGAACCTGAGTTATTGGCTAGCTTTTCAAGGGACAAGAAGCAGCACATGAGAAGAAGAGATGTATAACACCCTTCTCGTGAATCTAAGGGTGTGAAATTGGGAAGGGGGTCTGAGAAGACAAGACCACTTCTGGGAGCTATCTGCTTTTCAGTTGCTCAGCCACAAGACGTGTCTGTGAATGCACAAGCATTGTGACTCATTGTGGGCTCAGAGCTACACACCCACGATGGGGTACCAAGCATACCACACCACCTGCATGTTGATCAGAATCAACATTCTTCCCTCTCCCACTTGTGCTTTGCGTGGCTGAGTGCAGCTTCCTGGGGGCAGGTGTGTGTCCCCGACCACTAAGAGGAAGCAACTCATTCATGAACGTGCTGCTGGTCTCTGGGGGAACCAGACCCTTGTTGAGGAGAGTTGGAAAAGCCACCTGCAGCAGAAGGCAGGTCACCATTTCTCAAGCTGATTTTGGCCGTGTCGTGGAGGTGTCCAATTGCCAGGACTCCTCAGAGTGTGAGCCTTGTGACAGAGGAAGGGAAGCCTTGGCTATGGTGCAGGACACTCTCGAGGGTGCTGTGCAGTGCTTTCTGGTGACTTCTGACTGTGAGAGCACTGCACAGCAAAAAGGCTTGTTTTTCAGGCCTGTTTATTTTGTGGAATTGGTCTCCTCTGTTTTACTTTCCTATTGCTATAATTCTGATTGATGAAAAGTACACCTTGCAGTAGAAACTGTGCCTGGGGAATGTGACCAAACTTGCGTAGAAGGAGCCTTTGTGTGGGGATTAGTCACCTAGCCACAGGTAGCTGTCCGGTATTAGAAGATGTTGGAACCACTCCAGTGCATCTGTTGGTCATTTCCCTGAGTCCCCACTGAAACGGTGTTCTGGCTGACTCATTGAGCAGGAATCGTGCTGCTTTGGGCTGTTCCCTACATGTTCCTCCTGAGTCCATCTCATTTCCCAGAGAGACAGTCTCTTCAAGGGCAGAGACTGTGTCTCATCTTTTTGCTGTTCCTCACAGCAAGCAGCATTTCCCTGAGCATTCTAGAATGACTGTGGAACTCGACTGATTGAAAGCTGGCCTAAGTAAATTCCTGGTGCAGCTGACATTTGACATTTGAAATAAGGCTTCTGTCCTACTTAGTCCCACTTATTTCACAATTCCTGCTGTAACACAGAAGAAAGCTGCACTGAACCTGTAGCTTAATGACAGCCAGGGCAGATGCCTCAGGCCCAGGGCACTTGGACTCCGGTCCCCTGGAGTGATGAGAGACACAGAGGGCCTCAGGTTCTGAGGCTACATGCCCAGATTCTGAGAGGCAAACTCTCCCCAAAGGAGCCTGCAGCCAGCTCGTTCCTTATTGAAGTGAAAACTGCAGCTGAGGAGCCCAGGGAGCAGGCAGGACAACACCTCAGTGGGCTGCAAGGTGTGTACACCCCCACAGCCAAGTTCTGCCCATCAGCACTGCTCTCAACTCCTGGCGCTCGGTCTCCTGGCCCACAGCCTGCTGACCCACAGCCTCCTGAGCCACCATCTCCTGGCATGAATCAGTGGTGCCTCAACTGCTGAACAAGGGGATGTAAGCCGGGTCCACACAACAGAGGTCTGCATATGTGTGTCTTTCAGTTGTCAAAGGATTGGTTATGAAGACACCTCACTGAAGGATAAGGGGATGACAGGTTTACTCATAGTTTTCCTTTAATATGACACTGAAAACTCGAGAGAAGGGGAATTTCCCTTTGATGACATGACTTAGTGTCAGCGTGGGCTGCTATAACAGAACACCATAAACTGGGTAGCTTGAACAGCAGATGTTTATTTCTCATAGTTCTGGAGATGGGAAAGTCTGAGATCAGGGTGGCAGCATGGTCAGTTTCTAATGAGGACTCTTCCTGGCTTGCAGATGGCCACCTTCTTGTTGTGTCCTCACATGGTGGAGAGAGGAAACTTTGGCGTCTCTTCCTTTTTTTTTTAGGAAGATTGGCCCTGAGCTAACTACTGCCAATCCTCTTTTTGTTGAGGAAGACTGGCCCTGAGCTGACATCCATGCCCATCTTCCTCTATTTTATATGTGGGACCCCTACCATAGCATGGCTTTTGCCAAGTGGTGCCATGTCCACACCCAGAATCTGAACCAGCGAACCCTGGGCTGCTGAGAAGCAGAACATGCGGACTTAACCACTGTGCCACTGAGCCAGCCCCTCTTCCTTTTCTTATAGGGCCACTAATCCCATGATAGGGGCTCCACGGTCATGACCTCAGTTAATCCTCATCACCTCCCAAAGGCCCTACCTCCTAATACCATCATATTAGGGACTGCAGCTTCAACATATGAATTAAAGACATAATATTCACTTATCAGTCTGTATAGTCTAAGTCATGCTGTGGTAACAAACAGTTTTCAGATCTCAGCATCATGTTGTTTTTCTCATATGCTCCATGCCTACCTTAAGTCACAGGGGGCTGTTTTCTGGATGGTCACTGAGGGAACCAGGCTGCAAGAGCAAATGTTGCCAATTGCTGTGCCAGGGAAGAGAGAGAGTTTGACAATTAAATGTTTCAGCCTCAATTCATTGGCTGGAAATAGTCACATGGGACAGGGTGTACAAGGAAGGGGGAGAAACAGAGTTATTTGCAGACAGCACTAATGCCCACCACATTGGCATCGAAAGCAGTTGCTTTACAAGTGTATATCCAATCAATAATTCAAATATTGTACAACATGAAACATAAAAGGCATTGACAGAACCTCAAGCACTAAGCCACAGTAGGAGGGTCCTCAAGCAGGAGCTGCAGACACAGAAGCATGTGGTGATGCCAAAACCTCAGGCTGGGAGGGAGAGGTGAGACAAATAAATACCCAGGGCAATCTCTCCTTCTCACTTCTGCTGGGGTCTCCCTTTGACCTAACCCAATGGCCAGAATGCAAGAGAACCAGGGATCCTGTCTGTAGGAGTCAGCTTCCTGGGACACAGTGCAGGGCAGAGAGAGACACAGAGTGTGTCTGGGAGCAAATGGAAAACATACAACACAGAGATTCACAGATGTGAACACAGATTGAGAAGATCAGTAGGATTGAGAAGAGCAAACCTTTGTCTAATAAGAGTTCCAGAAGGACCTGAGAAGGAGTAAGGGGAGGAGGCAATATTTGAAGACATAACAACTATGATTTTCCCAGAGCCCTTGAAAGATGCCAACCCACAGATTCAAGAAAACCAACCAGTACCAGGAGGTTAAATAAGTCAGGGGCTGGCCTGGTGGTGCAGAGGTTAAGTTCGCATGTTCTGCTTTGGCAGCCTGGGGTTCACCAGTTCAGATCCTGGGTGCGGACATGGCACTGCTTGGCAAGCCATGCTGTGGTAGGCGTCCCACATATAAAGTGGAGGAAGATGGGCACGGATGTTAGCTCAGGGCCAGTCTTCCTCAGCTAAAAAAAGAGGATTGGTGGCAGATGTTAGCTCAGGGCTAATCTTCCTCAAAAAACAAAAAAAAAAAAAAAACAAAAAAAACCCCAAAATGTCAAAGATTGAAGAATACCAAAGACAAGAACGATATACTAAAGGCAACCAGAAGGAAAAAGCTGATAACCTTGAAAAAGCAACAATCGGTCAGGTGGTAACACGAAAAGACAGAAGACCCTGGGATGACATGTTCAACCTGAGGGGGGAAACCAATATGACCAAACTAGAATGCAGTGCCCAGAGAAAATATCTTTTAAGGACCAGACAAAAGAAAAACTGGTAATCGTACCATCAGTAGACCCTGTCTAACGGGAAGTCTAAAGAATTTACTTGAGGCAGAAGCAAAGTGATCAGAATGAAGAACAAAGAAAGTGTATAAACAATAATAATAATATTGCACTTTAACATTATAAAGCCTATGAATCAAAAAGAGAATAGAGTTAGAGTTCTAGATCCTTTTTCAGAATTAGGGTAAAAAAGTGCTAATGAGCTTCTTGATAAAGTAAGTATTCATCTTATAATTTCTAGGGTAACAATGGAAACTACAGAAATAGAATGTATAACTTCCAATTTAGTAGGAAAAAAACAATGCTTAATAAAAGCTAATAAAATGAGGAGGACAAGAAAGGAGGAAAAAGAAACAGAAAAACAAGACAAATGGAAAACCATAAATAGTAGTAAATATAAATCCAGATATGCCAATTACAGCAAGTGTTCAATTCACAAAGAACATAATTTTAGAGTATGAACCTAATAGCATAACCTTGAAATATAGAAAGTAAAATTGACAGAACTACAGAGAGAGAATCGTATCCTTCAGTAACTGACAGAGCACACAAGAGATAATTAAGGAACAGGAAATCTGAACAAAGCAACATTAGCTTAATGGAGATGCCTGTTTTACTGCATCCTAGATTTCGAGAATATGCATTCTTTCAAGCACACAGAAAATTTTTATGAAACTTGAGCACATGTAAATCAGGTCTCAACAAATCTCTACGGATTTGTATCATAAATCAGATTCTTTGAACACAGAAAATTTAAGTAGAAGTTAGAACAAGTAAAATGGTAGAAATATATATATGCTTGGAAATTATAAAAACACATTTCTAAATATATCATGGATCAAAGAAGAAATTTCAATAAGAATTAGGAAATACTTTTAACTGAATGATAAAAATTCTACATGAAAGACAAAATTGATGAGCTAGGCATCCATCTTAATGAGTTTTCAAAAACCGCAAAATAAAGTAAATGAACAAATAAAATGAATAAATGAGCAGAAATTAATGATGTATAAAACAAAACAACAGTTGGTAATGAAAAGATATAAATTGTCAAACCTGGGGCAAGACTGATCAAGAAAAGAAAGAAAGGTGCTAATAAAACAGTATTAGGATTGAAGACGTAATACTATCTATATTAGCACCAAAATTTGAAATATTTAGGTATAAATGTAACAAAATATGTACAAGATCTATATTAGGAAAAGTACAAAACTCTAATGAAGGAAATCAAAGAACCAAATAAATGGAGAGGTAGTCCATGTTCATGGATAGGAACGCTCAGTATTGTCAAGATGTCAGTTATTCCAAAATCTACAGATTCGATGCAATCCCAATCAAAATCCCAGCAAGTTATTTTGTGGGTATTGGCAAATTGATTCTAAAATTTATATGGAGAGACAAAAAATCCAGAATATCCAATACGATATTGAAGAAGAAGAACAAAGAGGTCTGACACTACCCTGCTAAAAAACTTACTATAAAGTTACAATTATCAAGACAGTGTGGTATTGGCAAAAGAATAGACAAATAGATGTCCAGAATAGAAAGCCCAGATACAGACCCACAGAAATATGATGAATATTTCACAATATATACATGTAGCAAATCATCACTTTGTAGACCGTAAACTTGCACAATGTTATATGGCAATTACATCTCAATAAAGCCGGGAAAAGAAGGGATGGAGCAAAATGGCAGGGTGAGCTGACCCAAGACTCTCTCCCCTCCAAAATACAACAAAGGATTGGAAAAACTGAATTTCACAGAAGAAATCTAATGCCAACATGTTAGAGACCTACAATACCAAGAAGGCAGAGGACAGAGACCTTGCTGCCGGCCTCAGAGGAGCTGGAACGGTAGGAGAGAACATCGCTCCCTCCCCTAGAGTGTGTGACGCTGCTGCGTGGGTCTGGGAAGGAGTGGGGGAGGGGCCGTGTGACCAGGGGATCATCCAGGACTCCCGCTGCTGGTACAGTGGAAACCCGCTGATGGGGAAAGCTTCCGTGCACGGGGACCCCCTAAACCCAGGGCCTTGGGAGACCAGAGAACAGAACTGATCTGAAACCAGATCGGTGGTGAGAATAGCAGCCCCTCCCTGACAGAAAAGCACACTGGGCGCCACCATCTTGCCCGAAGGTAGAGAGCTCAGAACACGTGGCTCTTGACCCCCATCTAGTAGGGACAGGCTGTAACTGCAACCGAATTCTACCACCATGAGAAAAAACCGCTCCTCTACCATCCAGCAATTTATAAAAGCCCCAGACCAGAAGGAAAACAATAAAAACATAGAATTAAGTCCTGAGGACTTAGAATTAGGTAAACTAAGTGAAAATGAGTTCAGAGCAGCTATAATCAAAAAACTCAATGAGGTAGAGAGAAAGATAGAGAAACAAGCCAATGAGTTCTGGAGTTACTTCACAAAAGAGATTGAAATTATAAAGAAGAATCAAACAGAATTACTAGAGATGAAAAACACAATGGACCAGATAAAACAGAATACGGATTCCCTGAATGTCCGTGTAGACACCATAGAAGGACAAATTAACATAATTGAAGATAGACAGGCTGAATGGCTCCAGACAGAGGAAGAAAGAGAACTAAGAATTAAAAAAAAAAACGAGGAAAATCTCCGAGAGATAGTGGATTCAATAAAGAGAAAGTACTTAAGGATCATCGGAATTCCTGAGAACGTGGAGAAGGAAAATGGAGCAGAAAGTGTGCTTAATGAAATTATAGAAGAGAACGTCCCAAATCTAGGGATTGATGGAGAAATGTGTGTAGAGGAAGATTTCAGATCTCCTAGATTTGTCAATGTAAAAAGACCTACTGCAAGGCACATAGTACAAATGGCAAAAAGGAAAGACAAAGAAAGAATACTCAGGGAAGCAAGACACAAGAGAATAACCTACAAAGGAGCTCCTATCAGACTTTCAGCGGATTTCTCTATGGAAACCCTACAAGCTAGGAGAGAATTGAGTGACATATTCAAAGCTTTAAAAGATAAAAATCTTCAGCCAAGAATACTCTATCCAGCAAGAATTTCCTTCAGATTTGAGGGAGAAATTAAATCTTTTCCAGACAAACAAAAGTTAAGGGAATTTGTAACTAAAAGCCCTCCACTACAAGAAATCCTCAAGAAGGCTCTCATACCTGAAAAAATAAAAAAGGGGGAAAGGGGTCACAAATCACAGAGTAGGGAGACCAGTGGATAGAACCAGAACAGGATAGCAAATATTCAACTATAGCATTAGGGTAAAGGTAAGGAAACTGCCAAAGCAAGGATGATCTTATCACTCTTAACTACAAATTCATAACACGAGTTGGAATAAGAAAGGAAAATAATTATTTAGGAGGGGAAGAGCAAAGGGTCTAAATCAGTCTAGGCCAAGTAAGTAAGAGACCACCAGAGAATAGACTATATTATACACGAGATTCTAAATACAAACTTCAGGGTAGCCACTAAACTGAAAAACAGAACAGAGCCACAAAACAGAAATAAGGAAAAATCTAAGAAACCCAGCATAAGAAATTGCAGTATTAAATGGGTAAGCTAAAGCACACAGGAAAAGAAATGCAGGAAAACAAGGTAATGAGCAACACATTGACAGCATTAAGTCCACATGCATCAATAATCACTCTCAATGTAAATGGATTGAACTCTCCAATAAAAAGACACAGAGTGGCAAAATGGATTAAAGAACAAGATCCAACAATTTGTTGCCTCCAGGAAACACACCACTGCCACAAGGACAAACACAAGCTCAGAGTGAAGGGGTGGAGGACAATACTTCAAGCTAATAGCAAGCAAAAAAAAGGCAGGTGTTTCAATTCTTATATCAGACAAAGTGGATTTCAAAATAAGACAGGTAAAGAGAGACACAGAGGAACAATATATAATGATCAAAGGGACACTTCATCGGGGGGCTGGCCCCGTGGCCGAGTGGTTAAGTTCGCGCACTCCATTGCAGGTGGCCCAGTGTTTTGTTGGTTCGAATCCTGGGCGTGGACATGGCACTGCTCATCAAACCACGCTGAGGCAGCATCCCACATGCCACAACTAGAAGGACCCACAACGAAGAATATACAACTATGTACCAGGGGGCTTTGGGGAGAAAAAGGGAAAAAATAAAATCTTTAAAAAAAAAAAAAAGGGACACTTCATCAAGAAGAAATAACGCTTATAAATATCTATGCACCCAACACAGGAGCACCAAGATTCATAAAGCAACTATTAACAGACCTAAAGGAAGATGTTAAAAACAACACAATAATACTAGGGGACCGCAACACCCCACTCACATCAATTGACAGATCATCCAGACAGAAAATCAACAAGGAAATAGTGGAGCTAAATGAAAAACTAAAACAATTGGACTTAATAGACATATATAGATCACTCCATCCTAAAACAGCAGATTACACATTCTTCTCAAGTGCACATGGAACATTCTCAAGGATAGACCATATATTGGGAAACAAGTCAAGCCTCTACAAATTTAAAAAAATTGAAGTAATAACAAGCATCTTCTCCGATCATAATGCTATAAGGCTAGAAATTAATTACAAGAAAAAAGCTGAGAAAGGCACAAAGATGTGGAGACTAAACAACACACTACCAAACAAGCAATGGATCATTGAAGAAATTAAAAAAGAAATCAAAAAATACCTGGAAACAAATGAAAATGATAACATGCCATACCAACTCATATGGGATGCAGCAAAAGCTGTATTAAGAGGAAAATTCATCGCGATACAGGCACATCTTAACAAACAAGAAAAATCCCAAATAAGCAATCTTAAACTACACCTAATTGAACTAGAGAAAAAAGAACAAATAAAGCCCAAAGTCAGCCGAAGGAGAGAAATAATAAAAATCAGAGCAGAAATAAATACTATTGAAACAAAAAAGGCAGTAGAAAGGATCAATGAAACAAAGAGCTGGTTCTTTGAGAAGATAAAATTGACAAACCCCTAGCCAGACTTACAAAGAAAAAAAGGGAGAAAGCTCAAATAAACAAAATCAGAAATGAAAGAGGAGAAATAACAACAGACTCTGCAGAAGTACAATGGATTATAAGAGAATACTACGAAAAACTATATGCCAACAGAATGGATAACCTAGAGGAAATGGATAAATTCTTGGACTCCTACAATCTCCCAAAGCTCACTCAAGAAGAAGCAGACAATTTGAACAGACCAAACACAAGGAAAGAGATTGAAACAGCAATCAAAAACATCCCAAAGAATAAAACCCCAGGACCAGATGGCTTTCCTGGGGAATTTTACCAAACTTTCAGAGAGGATTTAATACCTATCCTTTTCAAGCTATTCCAAAAAAATTAGGGAGGATGGAACACTTCTTAACCCATCCTATGAGGCCAACATCACGCTGATACCAAAACCTGACAAGGACACCATGAAAAAAGAGAACTACAGGCCAATATCACTGATGAACATAGATGCAAAAATTCTAAACAAAATTTTGGCAACCAGAATTCAGCAATTCATCAAAAGGATCATAGATCATGATCAGGTGGGATTCATACCAGGGACACAGGGATGGTTCAACATCCGCAAATCAATCAACCAGATACACCACATCAACAAACTGAGGAATAAAAACCACATGATCATCTCAATAGATGCAGAGAAAGCATTTGACAAGATCCAACAGCCATTTATGATGAAAACTCTGAACAAAATGGGCATAGAAGGAAACTACCTCAACATAATAAAGGCCATATATGACAAACCCATAGCCAACATCATACTCGATGGGCAAAAACTGAACACCATCCCCCTGAAAACAGGAACAAGACAAGGATGCCCTCTATCACCACTCTTATTTAACATAGTACTGGAGGTCCTGGACAGAGCAATCAGGCAAGAAAAAGGAATAAAAGGAATCCAAAGAGAGAGGGAAGAAGTGAAACTCTCGCTGCTTGCAGACGACTTGATGTTATATATAGAAAACCCCAAAGAATCCATTGGAAAACTCTTAGAAGTAATCAACAACTACAGCAAAGTTGCAGGGTACAAAATCAATTTGCGTAAGTCAGTAGCATTTCTATACTCCAATAATGAACTAACAGAAAAAGAACTCAAGAACACAATACCATTCACAATCGCAACAAAAAAATAAAATAATTTTTTTGGGGTAAATTTAACTAAGGAAGTGAAGGACCTATATAATGAAAATTACAAGGCCTGTCTGAGAGAAATGGATGACGACATAAGGAGATGGAAAGATGTTCCATGTACATGAATTGGAAGAATAAACATAGTGAAAATGTCTGTTCTACCTAAAGCAATCTACAGATTCAACACTATCCCATTCAGAATCCCAATGACATCCTTTACAGAATTAGAACAAAGAATCCTAAAATTCATATGGGGCAACAAAAGACCCCGAATTTCTAAAGCAATCCTGAGAAAAAAGAACAAAACAGGAGGCATCACAATCCCTGACTTCAAAACATACTACAAAGCTACAGTAATCAAAACAGCATGGTACTGGTACAAAAACAGATGCACAGATCAATGGAACAGAATTGAAAGCCCAGAAATAAAACCATGCATCTGTGGACAGCTTATCTTCGACAAAGGAGATGAGGGCATACAATGGAGAAAAGAAAGTCTTTTCAACAAATGGTGCTGGGAAAACTGGAAAGCCACATCTAAAAGAATGAAAATTGACCACTCTTTTTCACCATTCACCAAAATAAACTCAAAATGGATCAAAGACCTAAAGGTGAGACCTGAAACCATAAGACTTCTAGAATAAAACGTAGGCAGTACACTCTTTGACATCAGTATTAAAAGGATCTTTTCGGACACCATGTCTTCTCACAGAAGGGAAACAATAGAAAGAATAAACAAATGGGACTTCATCAGACTAAAGAGCTTCTTCAAGGCAAATGAAAACAGGATTGAAACAAAAAAAACAACCCACTAACTGGGAAAAAATATTTGCAAGTCATATATCTGACAAAGGCTTAATATCCATAATATATAAAGAACTCTCACAACTCAACAACAAAAAATCAAACAACCCGATCAAAAAATGGGCTGGAGACATGAACAGACATTTCTCCAAAGAAGATATACAGATGGCCAATAGGCACATGAAAAGATGCTCATCATCACTGATCATCAGGGAAATGCAAATCAAAACTACACTAAGATATCATCTTACACCCATTAGAATGACAAAAATATCTAAAACTAATAGTAACAAATGTGGGAGAGGTTGTGGAGAAAAAGAACCCTCATACACTGCTGGTGGGAATGCAAACTGGTGCAGCCACTATGGAAAACAGTATGGAGATCCTCAAAAAATTAAAAATAGAACTACCATACGATCCAGCCATCCCACTACTGGGTATTTATCCAAAGAGCTTGAAGTCAGCAATCCCAAAAGTCCTATGCACCCCAATGTTCATTGCAGCATTATTTACAATAGCCAAGATGTGGAAGCAACCTAAGTGCCCATCAACAGATGAATGGATAAAGAAGATGTGGTACACATATACAATGGAATACTACTCAGCTGCAAAACAGAACCAAATCATTCCATTTGCAATAACATGGATGGACCTTGAGGGAATTATGTTAAGTGAAATAAGCCAGCTAGAGAAGGATAATCTGTGTATGACTCCACTCATATGAGGAATTTAAAAATGTGGACTAAGAGAACAGTTTAGTGGATACCAGGGGAAAGGTGGGGTGAGGGGTGGGCACAAAAGGTGAAGTGGTGCACCTACAACACGAATGACAAACATTAATGTACAACTGAAATTTCACAAGATTGTAACCTATCATTAACTCAATGAAAAAAAAAATAAAGCCTGGAAAAAGGGAAAGAAATTCAATGTTATTCAAATGCCCTATCATTGATCAAAGTTTTTGACATTTAGTGTCAGCAGTAGGCCAAGTTCATATCTCAAAATCTATTCTTCAAGAATCTCAGCTTGCAGGTGAGAAAGTGAGTTCTGCAAACATTCGGTGACAGGCCTCAATTCAGCTCACTGCAGACACAAGTCCCAAGTTCCTGCCCGTCATCTGTGTCATACTTCACCAGCCAGCCTTGATTTCATTACTTCACCCCCAAGAGCTGCCATCTGTGTGCATTCAAACTCTTCACCATTTGATGGAATCCCTCTGAGTTTTTCCTTTATTATATATAAGAGAACAGCATTTCTTTCATTTCCTCAAACCCAAAGCTTTTGTATGTGACAATTTAGACAAGGCTGTGCCCCATGGCAGGGGGAGGAACAAGGTATGTGAAATTCCGGGAGTACACTCTTAGGAAATTTAGTACATTATCACTTCAATTCAACAGACGTTTATTAAATTCCAACCATGTGACAGACTGCGCTAAGCACTTGGAAGACATCGACATCCATAAATAAAGCAAGATGAAGGCGTTCCGCCACCAGAGCATCCATGCTAGTGGCAGCAGCAGGTGGATGCTGACAACTCATTTAAGTCAGGAGATTTAACTTAAATAAGCACGGACACAAATGAGCAACTCTATTGTAAACTTTTTCTGATTAATTAATTTGCTATTTTTTCCCTGACTGCTGGGAACCTAAAAATACATAAAAATAATTTGCATGTGTTTCCAGTTTAAATGTCACTGTTTTACATAAATGATTTCTTCTGACAAACAGACACTGTTGTGTGCTGGGTGGGTCACAGCTGCGCTCAAGACCATCACCACCAACAAAGGAGGGAACTGGCAGCAAGTTGAGTTGCTCAAGTTCCCACCCCATTTCCAGAAAGATGCTGAATCCCGAGTCCCCAAATTCCTGGTGTTGACCCCTCATGCGTTTGCGTAACAACAACAATAGCTAACATTTGTTGACTCTGCATGGCTGTGAGCAGAGTGTATTACTGCATTAACTCATTTAATCTTTACAACAACCGTTGAGGTGCCTGTTAATATGATATTTTACAGTTGAGGTAAACTGTATCTTTTTGTACTTTTGCAAACAGAAAATAGATTACCATTGTGGCCTAATGGCTGTGGGAGCACTAAGTGGTGACCTGGCCTTGTTCCCGCTTTCACACACGAGGAGAACAGGTAACAGTCTATGTGCCTGCACCTTGCTCTACATAAACTATGTCTGATCCTCACAGTGGTCCTTCAAGAGAGGTTTTATTATTCCCAGTTTGTAAACAAAGAAATGGAGTGTAATTCTCCCCCTCCACTGCTCCTTAGGAAGGTGCACTTCTGGAACTCTGTAAGGCCTGGAGGAACAGTCAATGGAGAAGAGGCAAACCCACACAGAAACACTTCAACCTGCATTTACTGTCCAGGGAAGGCCCAGTTTGGCAGGAGTGTGTGTGTGGTTACCAAGCGTCTGCTGAGTCACTCATCACAGGACCTTGACCAGCTGCCCCTCCCGTGTACACAGTGTTTGGTGATTTACCTGGTGTTTTCTCTTCCGAACCAGCTCGGCCAGAAAAGGTATCTATCTGATTAACCATGTGGAACCCCTTCCCCCTCCCCCCTCCCCCACCCCGGCACCTGGCACCTACCCACCTACCTGCACATGCTCGGACCTTTCTCCCATCTGGTTTGCCCTACAAGTCAGCTCTTTGAGCTGTTGGGAGTTTATGTGATGATGTGCCCGTTTAGGGTAGTCCTTTGGAGTTTTGAAGCTGTTACAGCACCAGTGGCTACTGGAAGCCTGGCTTAGTCCCAACAACCAAAGGACTATTTGGAGAAAATATTCACCCTTCTTACAGACATTCTGAGAACCTCTCATTCCATGCTATAATTTCCCAGCTAAAAGTTACTAATTTACAAAGTTCAGACACTGAAACTTTAAAAGTCAAGATGGCACACATTGCAATGTGCTGCAGTCACACTGTCAGTGGCCTGTTGTGTTGGAGTCTGATAAATGGCCACAGATATATTCTGGAGACATCCAGGAGTCCCCATCCTATGTGGGAGTCACATTCATAGACTTTTGGGAAAAGTGGCCTATGAGGAGCTCATCAAAGCCGCAAACAGTACAATGAATGCAGCAGAAAGTCAGAGTGCTTTGTAGCCTGTCTGATGGAAGTCTTGAGATTTGTTGCCCAGAAAGCTCTTTGTCATAACTATAAGGAAAACACAAATTCAAAATTTGGTAATCACACTAATCTGTTATTAGAAACAGTCCTTTTGCCGATAACACCAATCAAGTCACCAATCTACCCTACATATTACCAGCCCTGCTTTGTAATAAGCTGCATACATATTGTTATCTATCCTCTTGGTTTTGGCCACAGTCCGCCCCCATTATAATCATTAGAATTAAAGAAATGATGTGCTATGATGAGAATCTGGAGAAAAAAGTTGAACCCCACTAACTTTAAGCAATAGATCAGATTAAGGGGGACCGGAAATACTTTGCTATACCCCAATATGCATAATAGGACACAAATCATGGAGGATTGTATTTTTTTAGCTCCACAGTATCAATGCTTGCTTGAGATAACAGAAGATAATGTGCTATTTATGAGCGTTAAGCAGTTAAAATCTAGTCCATATAACTTCCAGGAGCTCTTAACTACAGTGTGCAAATAATAATATCTAGGAGTACAATTTTAGCTAATGAAAACCATTGTAGCTGAGGCTAGGGCAGGGGAAAAGTGTTAAATGTGAACCAAAAGCAAGTATGTCCATATATTTAAGTGAGGGCTGAACAAGCAAGGAAGGCCCTGGGCATTCACTCAGACTGCCCAGTTAACGCCATCCGCCTGACACCCAGCTGGTATGAGCTGTTCCCGCCCTGCACTCCCCAGCGCTGGGGGTCTGTTCCCACCTGAGCCCCCAGCAGATGAAGCTGTAACCAGCACATCTGACTCCTCACCAGACTATGGGTTTCTTGCAGTCAGGACCTCCTTCCACACAGTTGGGTGTTTGCCCTTTCAGCCTTTGCCATAAGTGTTCAATTACTGTCAGTGCTGCACGACCTCCTTCCATAACAGCAGAGTTATGGTAGATCCTGTCAGCCCGCCTCGTGTGAAATCCTGTGCTCATGGAATAAGAATGACAGGGCATGCTCTCAACAGCTTGTCGGTTGGGTCTCTGAAGACTGCATAAATACCAGGTGTGATGGGGCACACCCCAACAGAACATCGAAGGAGCAAAGCCAAGTGCTCTCTCCAACACCAGGGCGACATTTGTCGAGCAAGAAAAAGAAGGCAGCGATCAGTGACTGAACACTTGCTCTTCTGCCAGCTACTTTTCTTTCCTTTTGTCATCGACTTACTTACACAAGATCTGGGTGTAGAACATTTGACATTCTGAACAACTGATTCTTGGCACGTGTGTACTTCTTACAAGCCAAGGGCTTATACAGAAATAGAGTGTCTCATGATTATCTGGAAGTCTCTGAGCAAACCTGGGAATGCCTCTCCGAATCTACTAACGCTGACGACTAGTTTCACCCCTTAGTCTTCCCTGGGCTTCTAAAGTTAACATCTTTAGAATCACACATGCCCTTGAGAAGCCACAGATTCTGCCCGGGAGCAATGAATATACGCTAATTCCCATACATTTTTGCACCCAATCTCAAAAGGTTCATGGACTCCACCCTCCAGATTCAGTCCTTCCCCCAAAGAAAGAAACAGATAAAACCCTCGTCTTTGTGTACACAGGGTCCCGAGCGTTTCATGGCCTGCTTGCACAGTGACTATGCACAGAGTTGTCTCAAACACTGTTCTGTGGCCTCCCTTCAAATGCTAATGTAATCTCTAAATTCTCACACCCAGCCACAAGCAACAAGACCCTGAACTTCTGTGTCCAAGAATCTGGATAAAGTGACTTTGTTGATATTCATCATAAAGCAAGTAACAGCATTTCTCAGGGTGACATGAGGCCAATGAGTCAGACCTATTCTGGCAGCCGGCAGCCAATGGCAGGCATTCTCAGCCTCACCAATGGAATCTGGGTTGAGGAAGGAGCAGATCAAGGCAGGCAGTCAGGTAATAACCAATTCAGTGTCGAGTGACCTGATCTGGACATAAGCATCACCCTCCCCTCACATAGCCTTAGTGAGTTCCTTTGCTTTCCCTATGCTTTCCTGAAAAGAACATGAATAGAGGGAGATGCAGAGAGTAATGCATCACACATGTACCCACCGCCCATCATGGTGCCCAGGGTGTCAGGGCACAGCCTCAGGGCTGGGGAACCAGTGACTGTGACATGGTTCTGGCCTGCAAGGACTCTGTTTCTGCAAACCAATGACTCACAGATGCCCTCCTCCAGGCATGTCTGGGCATGTCTGCGCAACAGCAGGGAAGAGAAGCTGACTGCGCCATCAGGAAACCCCCTCCCCCATGAGCCAACCTAGGGGCCTCCTTGGAGGCGGAGGCAGAAGCGGACCAGAATAGCAAAGGGCAGACATCTGGGCAGGTGCACAGGTATACAGGCTGAGGCAGCGCCCCACGCTGAGGGGACTGCGGGTGATGCTCTAGTGCTGGCACAGGGCACACCTGGGTGTGCAGGCGACGAGGCCAGAAAGGCAGCTGGAGCAAGAGCGGATGGCTAGCCGCCAGGTGAGAGGAGGACCCCCTTCCGGTTAGAAAGCTGGTGAAGATATGCAACAGTGGAGGCACGATGACCCAACACGGAAAGGTTCTAGTGTGGAAGAGCACAAGACAGGGCTGCAGCCAGTGCAGCTGTCGCAGCGATGACCCCAGGGAGGGACCGAGAGCCTGCAGAGGGCGTTGACATCACAAGTGGAAGAGGGGGCAGCTTCAAAAATGACTTAGGAAAAGAACCAGGTCTTGTGTGATTGGAGCTGTGGCCCAGGGAGAGGGGTTGAATGGAGAACTCAGGTCGGAAAGTGGGTTTCCACAGTGAGTTTGGACATTTGGCTTAGAAACAGCAGTGGAACATCCAGGATGGGAAAGCCCGTGAGCAGCTGAAACCCAGCTCAGGCGCAAAGCTCAGAGGAGCGGTCAGGCTCCTGAGGCAGGTTTGAGAGTCAAGAGTGTGTAGGTGCAGTTTGTCGAATGAGGGGACAGGTGGACTGAACCGAGACCCTTGGAGACATGGGAGGGGTGAGGGGATGGACAGAGGAGAAGAAGAGAGAGCAGGACAGAAAAATATGTAGACGAAGGGAAGAGAGAGTGGCCCACAGTGCTGAGGGCTTCTAGAGGACTAAGTAGTAAAAGTGTCAATTAGTTATTTCAGTTACTTAGAAATCTGCATTGTGGGGAAGGCATGTCAGCTGTGAATCTCCCCACAGGCTGCACGCTCATCTTGGGGATGCATGTGACCACATGTTTGGGACCAGCTTGGAACCACAACACTGAACCACTCTGGGGGCCTCTTCCACCAGTCTTGGGGGGCGCCCTGGAGTAGAGCAGAGTACAGCCTGTGGGGTCATGAGCAGCGACTCTGAATGAATAAGAGGCTAAGGATGGAACACCAAACAGTGACTCCTGTTTCTCCTGATGCTGAGACAGTGAGTCTTGCCTCTGCGTCAGGACCAAGGGAGTTACAGGGACCAGCGTTCTCATGCGACCACACAGAATAGGGAGTTTCTGACATGCTTTATGGAGGACTTACCTCCTGGTCTTACAGAAAAAGTCCTCCTTGGTGTGAACTGAGTTCCACCCGTTACCAAATCCATGGTGAATGCCAAACAAGAGTGTACATGCTCCGTAGCAGCCCAAGCAGAAGGGCGCCTGGCCATGGCAGCTTTACGTTCTGGGTGCTGTAGATTCCTGAACACAATCTGTAGTGGGGTCTACTTGGGCCAGATGTAATCTATAAACATAACCAAACAGTTCTTTAATACAAGGATTGTTAGAGATTAGTTGAGAATTGCTGGACCTACTCTAAAAAATCAGGACCAGGAACAGCTTAATTCTAATTTGGAGAATTAATTCCAAGATGAGTATATCCAACAACCAATGATACTAATATGGTGACTTCTAATACTGATTCCAATTTTTCTTCCCTAAGTGACTGTTGAAAAACAGGGCAGTGATTAGGATAATAGGTTTTGCAATCAGGTGCCTGTATTTGAATTCAGTGTCCATCAGCTGTATGTCCTGGGGTAAGTTACTCAACGTCTCTGACCATCAGTCTCCTCAGTGCATTACAGTAATGCAATAAACTACGTCAAGCACTCACACAGTTCCTGGCACTTGGAAAATGCCCTGTAAGTGTTCAGCATGAGCATTCCGTCATGGCTCAGTGCTGACTGCTCATTTTCTCACATGATCACGGTTCAGCCAGCCCTGCTCCACGTGTCACACACTGTTCTTTTCCTGCGCCAGTTCTCTTCTGCTGCATGGAGAAAAGTTCTCTCTGTGCTTGCGCACCTGTTCAGAGTGCACTTTAAATGCGTCTTTGTTAATGGAAGTCCCAAAGCAGCTTTTCTTCCTTCCAGTACGCACTGCACAATACCTGCCATCCACTCCTGGTTATTGAAGGATGCTTTCTTTCTTTCTTTGTGTCGCTTTGAGGTTTTTTTCTCTCAGCAAGCACTCAGGGCCCCACAGTTCACATTCTGCCATGCTGTGGCAGCAGGAGGAATATTTTGAAGTCCACTTACTCTGGAGAGGAGCTACTTCTAGATTGGAGCTAAGAGAAAGCAGACCTCCTAGGCCGTGGCACCCCAACAGTGTCAGGGTACTGCCCAAGGCCGGTAAACATCATTCGGTTTTAACCGATTCAGGTTCAGCTTCATCTACCGAGCTGGGAATGGACTCACAATTGGTCAGCTGTAAGCGGAAGCAGACGCGAGCCCTCTGCATCTCATGGCGGTCAGTGCCTCCCAGCCCCTGACGCCCTGGCCCTCCGTCTGTTTGCTGAATTATCACGTTCAGACTCAGTGCATGTTGTTTTGTTCTTCTGCCAGGCTGCTGCTGAGGATACACAATGATCCCTATTGTACAGGAAGCAGTATATTTGGAAACTTTAGTAACTGTTACAGTGATTTAATTTAGAGGATGAGGAAAAAGTGATGGCTTGAACACAGATAGAAAATGACAATTGTTAAGAGGCAATATGGTAAAATTTAGGTCAATTCAATAGAGTTTGAATATAAAGGTATATTTGTTTACTTTATTTTGTTTAAGAAGTCTGCATTGCATGCCTACAATGGGCCAAGCATACTGGTGGATGTGGTTGGCAGAATAATGGCCCCCAAAGATATCCATGTCGTAATACCCAGAACTGGTGAATACATTGCCTTACCATGGCAAGGGGAATTAAGCTGAAGAAGGAATGAGGGTTGCTAACTAGCTGAGATGAAGGTAGGGAGATGATCCTGTATCAGTTGCATGGGACCAATTAATCATAAGGTCCTTGTAAGTGGAAGAGAGAGCCAGAAGGGTCAGCGTTAGAGCTACTCGCGTAGAACTACTCATGAGAAGGTCTTAACCTGCCACTGCTGGCTTTGAAGAAGGAGGGAGAGGCCATAAGCCAAGGGATATGGGCAGGCTCTAGAATCTGGAGAAGTCAAGGAAACACCTTCTTCCCATGACCCTCCAGAGGGAATGCAGCTGTACCAACATCTTGATGTTAGCCCAGTGAGGCCCTTTTCAGATTCACAGCCTAAAGAACTCCAAGGTAATAAACTTGTGTTGTTTTAAACTAAGTTTGTGGTCATTTGTCAAAGCAGCAATAGAAAGCTAGTGCACCAACTGACTTATCAATTTAGTCCAACTGTTATCTTGCTAAAGAAAAAACAGACATGACTCTTGACTTGAGGAGACAAACATATCAACAACCAATTACAATTAAATAAGTAGAAGTCTATACATGTTTATGTACATGTATAGGTTTACACATGTTGTGTGAGCAGAAGAGAAGAGGAATAAAAGGCACTGTCTGAGCATGGATTTTCTTTTTTCTTCATCCCAATCCTATTGGGACCCAAATGGTTGATGTCAAGTCCTTACAGATGGAGTAGATAGGAACTGCCTCTCCACCAGATGCTGGGCCTGCGTCTCCTCCTTCCCTCCTCTATTTACCCTGTAGTGGGATGGCTGCCCTGCATTCCTCTTCACAGAAGAACAGTATTCACATTCTCACTGACAATTAAAACAAGGGGACAGAGTTCTTGTTGCAAAAGCCACATGCACTCCGAGTGTAAGTGTGGCTCACTTGTCCAGGGACGTGGGAGTGAACAGCACCAGACACTTCCTGAGGCCCAGGGCCGCCTACTGAATCATACAGTGAAAGGAAATTCTTCTCAGGTTTGGTTGTCAGCTGGGGTTATGGTAGAATTCCACTTCTTCCCCACGTTTTTAATCGTTTCAAACTCTTTGCTAGATTAGGCAATGCCAGGCTGGGGCATTGTTGAAAATATCAAAGTTGTCACTGTTGACCTTAAACAAATAGGCAGTTATTTCTCTAGCAAAAAGGGTTTATTCTGGATGAGAAAGAATTGCAACTGGGGTCTGTGACCATGGCAAGCCACGTGCAAGTCCCAGCAACACGGGAGGAGAAGCCCTTTTGCGGGGGGAAGAGGAAGTGGGGGAGGCAATCGTAAACAAAGAGTCCATGGGAGGAGATGGGAGTTGGAAGTGTAGTGGCTTGTCATTGACTGAATGGTGACAGTCTCTCATTGGCTGAGCTGTTGCCAGGCGAGAAGAAGTCTTTTTTCTTCCCGTGGGTGTCTGCCTTCTTCCTAGGGCGTGAGAGCTCCCCCTCTGGTCTCCTGACTCCAATATCGTGAGGTTTCTGTTTATTAATTTTCATATCACCATGGAAATGTGCCTCGTTACATTTTACATTTTAAACAACCTGTTTTCAAATCTACTGTGAACTATGGGTGAATATGGACTCTTCGTCAGGACTCAGAATGCACAGGTCTGTCTTGATCGAGCCAGTTGCCAACTGGTTGGCAGTACTTCCAAATTCTGCTTGTGGCCTTTTCTTTGCTCTCTTGTCATGCCCTCCCCCAGCCACCTAGAATTCTGGCCAACAAGGTTTCCAGATACCAGATATTGTTGGACTGTCCCAGAAATGTATCATTGAGAAATGCTGGCAAGGCCCTGGCACCAAGAAAGACAGCTGCTCTCCGGCATGTCAGCCCCTAGTCTGCACCTGGAGAACCTAGTTGTTATAGGCTGTGTGCCCTAAAAGGCCTTCCAGACACCTTATCTTGCAGTTACTTCGAATCTCTGATTCCACTCAGTGCTCACTGCTGGGAAATCAGACTCTGAACCCACCAGGCCCCTCAGAGGCGCTCAGAACAAGGCTGAGTCTCAGTAGGGTTTGCCGCACGCAGTCTGACAGGTCAGGGTTTCCCGTTCTGTAGGGTCCCTTCGACCCACCCCTCGGGGCTAGCACGTGCCCTGCGGTCACGGGAGGGGAATGCAGAGCACACGCACCTGCATCCACCTAGTTGTGTGCCCTCCAGCATCTCTCCTCTATCTGTGGGAACGTTCTCTGGCCACACACTCCTGGAGGGCTGCTCTCCTCCTTCAGCACCTTTCTCTGTGAGAGGTGCTCATTGACAGAAGTGCAGTTGGAAGGAACACCCTCATGTGAGAGTGAATGCCTCACAATTGAAAAGAAGGAAAACTGCCAGCATCCAGGCAGCTCCTCCCAGGAGGTGAGAGGAATTACACTGCAACGTTCACAGACGCCTTTTCACGATGTGGACGGGGTGGAGGCCAGAGCAGAGGACAGAAATTCATGCGTCTGCCAAAGTGAACCTGACCTTTCCTGCTAGTTGACTTAGTAGCAAAGCCAGTCAATAAACAGTCTTGAGACGCCAGAGGGCGCCTCACCGCGCCAGCCTGGTACTGATCGAGCACTACTCTGCACTCACCTCCAACATTCTGTGCTGTCTGAAGTATCCCCACCAAGATCATATTTGTACCGCAGAGTGAAGACCCTTAGCAACTAAGTTCTCATTTTCCACATCTGATACCTGTTAAGACTTATGTTTTCAAAATGATAAATAGGGTTTTTTCCTCTTCTTCTCCCCAAAGCCCCCCAGCACATAGTTGTATGTTCTAGTTGTAGATCCTTCTAGTTAAGCTATGCAGGACGCCCCCCTCAGTATGGCCCAACGACTGGTGCCAGGTCCATGCCCAGGATCCGAACCATGAACCCTGGGCCGCCGACGTGGAGAGCGCGAACATAACCACTCGGCCACAGGGGCGGCCCCCAAAAATAATAAGTAGGTTTTTGAAGAGAAAACAAAAATGTTTTGTGGGGTAAGATAGACACCTAAATCCAAGAATACAGGAGAAAACACAATGAATTAAATAAGGAAGTTATGGGCAAAGCAGAATGGTGGTCTCGAGAAGGGGAGGTCCGGCGGGCAGAGCTGAGAGGACTCCCCAGATTGCTCCTGGTGCTGGATGCTCTGACACAGAGGCTCTCACACTCGGCTGTGTATAGTCATCATTAGGAGCATTTTAAACCCTGATGCCCAGGCCACATCCAGCACAATCAGATCAGATTTTCTGGGGGCAGATTAGGCAGTTTGGTAAAGCTCCTTCGGGGGTTCAACACACCCAGGTTGGGAACCTGCCACTGTCGAGGGGTTTGTACCCAGTGGAGGGCGGAAGGTTCGGGGTATGAATCTCATCTTCAGGACCCACCACCTACACAAAAAGACTGTCCATATGCCTCCTCAATCTCTCAGGTTGGGATCATGTCCCATTCCTCCCTTTCCATTACCCTCTGCATCCACCTCTTCAATCACGTAGTAGATAAGAATGTGCTCCTTCCTTCCTCTGCGGCCTCACTGGCCCCGTCCTGGTCTGGACCGCTGGCCCAGGGGCTGTTGAGCACCGGGCATGTGGCTAGTCCAAATCGCATGCTGTGAATGTGGGAACACACCTCATATGGAAGAGTTAGTATAAAGGGTGTACAAACCTCATTCATCATTTTTATCTTGATTACACACTGAAAACATAATATTTTAGTTAGTTGGGTTGCATAAAATGTGTTATTAAAATTAATTTACACCTGTTTCTTTTTTTTAACTTGGTTACCATGTCACTTAAAACTACAGCTGTGGCTCAAGTTACATTCCTATGGGACGGCACCAGTCCAGACGCTCATTCTTTCTGACCGGGACTAACACAACAGTCTCTGTTAGGCTTCTCCCACCCATCACCGCCTCTCTTGCCTCAGTTCCTCCTCCCCTGCAGTTCAAGTCCTGCCTAAGAAGCACGGGTGACCGCGCCTGCCCATCGCTCCCCCTTCGCAGCTCGCCCCTCCCAGCAGTGAGCACCCTGGCCCTCCGCTGGGGTGGCAGAGGAAGTTCCCGTTAGTCAGTCGGGATTCCAACAATCTGTCAACACCTCCTCCTCCTGGCCAGTGTTCTCTCCCGCACCTCAGAAGCCGGGCATATCTGCCACACTTGCACTGATGGCACACAGCATTGTGACGGTTTGGCATCGTCTTCCCCAACCCACATTTGCTCCTTGAAGGCAGGGACAGTAGCTGCTTCACAGCGTCGTGCTTTGGACTTTGTATCAATCCGGAAATGTCCATTGACGGAGCATGTGGTGAATAAGACAGAGAGTGTGGAGAGTTTACTTATTCTGATGTTATATATTTATGCCAGAGCTAATCAGCTGTTACGGTGCTGGACATCGGTCAGGCATAAATGGT
Organism: Equus quagga; assembly: GCF_021613505.1. Taxonomy (NCBI): domain Eukaryota; kingdom Metazoa; phylum Chordata; class Mammalia; order Perissodactyla; family Equidae; genus Equus; species Equus quagga. The sequence continues at coordinate 31,348,975 of NC_060278.1, forward strand.
GGCGGTCTCATGAGGGCTTTCCGAGGGCCCCCTCATGTGTCATGGAGCTGCCGGTCACCCACACGCTCTGGAGTGTTGGGAGGTAAAGTTGTCACAGGTGCTGGCGCTTACCACACAGGCCAGCTATGCAGCCTCAGGGCCTTGAAACACTTTTGGAGCAGAGAGTTTGGGAAACAAGCCTACGGGCCACACACTTGCTGGGGAGAGGCAGGAAGCTGAGTGTGCTTGCTCAGGGGAAAGAAAGGGAGCCAGAGGTCTTGGTATCTGTCCATAGGTTAGGGGATGCAGGGAGGGTACAGGGGAGAATCTGCCCTCTTCTCACCCTGCAGATGCTCCCAGATATCACGCTCTAAACCTGCCCCAAGGAGGTCAGCTCGAGGCCTAGAAGGCTATCACCTCCCATGGCCCTGTGCCCAGAGACGACTTTCTCATCATGAATAAAACACGTGCCATGAGCACCTCTGTCAGAGAATGAACATGGATCTCACAGGACACTGGAACCTTAAGCTTGCAGAGGTCGGGGTAGCAGCCAGGGGGCAGAGAGGGAGGCCGGGGACAGCACGGCAAAGGTGAAGACGTTCTGTGGATCCCTCAGACCCCTGTTCTTTCTCTTCCTTCTGCCTGCCTGTGACTGGTTAGCCTCTTACTATCCAGGAGTCGCTCAAGAAGACTCAACGCAAGTGACCCTCAGAGTTTGCTCTTTGTTTCATCTGTACCTTTCTTTGTCTGACGTCTGACTTCGTGAGCAGGAGCCCTTCTGGAGCCAGGGGGCTGGATTGGGACCCCGCGCCCCACTCAACAGCTGCAGAGCCTGAGACGGGTCCTTTGCTTCTCTGTACCTCAGTTTCCTCTTCATAAAATTGGAGACAAAAACAACACCCGCTTGGTAGGAAGTACTATGGTGCCCAAAGATGTCCACGTCCTGATACTCAGAAACTGGGAATGTCACCTTCCATTGCAAAACGGGCTCTGCAGATGTGATTAAAGTTATACAGAACCTTGAGATGGGGAGATTATTCTCGATTATCTGTGCCCAATCTAACTACGTGAGTCCTTAAAAGTTGGGAATCTTTCCCCACAGAGTTCAGAGAGAGATGTGACCACGGAAGAAGTGTCCAAGAAATGAGATGTTACTGTCTCTGAAGATGGAGGAAAGGCCACGAACCAAGGAATGCGGGAGATTCTAGAAGCTGGAAAAGGCAAGGAATGGATCCTTCCCTGCAGCCTGCAGAAGGAACCACCCTTCCTGACACCTCAGTTTTAGCCCAGTGAGACTTCAGACTTCTAACCTACAGAATGGTAAGATAATAAATTTGAGCTCTTTTAAGCCACAAGGTTCATGGTAGTTTTCTGCAGCAGCCACAGGCAGTTCATAGGCCTCCCTCACACGGCTATTGTATTAGATCAGGTTACATGTGCCAGTGCCTGGAGAAGTGCCTGGTAAACAGTCAGTGTTTAGATGCACACGTGCACACACATGTACACGTATGGGTTTCTCAACCTTGGCACTAATGACATTTGGGGCCGGACATTTCCTTGCTGTGGAGCGGTCCTGTGCATTGCAGGATGCTCAGCAGCATTCATAGCCTCTGCCCTCTGGATGCCAGTGGCTCTAAGCCCTCCACTCCATGTATGGCAACTGAAAATGTCTCCAGACATTGCCAGATGTCCCTGGCAAGGAAAATCACCCACGGCTGAAAGCCACTAATATGTATGTTAGCTATTGCTACCATTGTTGTTTACAACACCAACAACATGCAAGACGTTATCCTTGGTGATATAATTTGATTTCCTTTGCTAGCAATCATGATTTAAATAAGAATGTGTATGGGAGAGTTTGCAATTTTAAATGCCCAGAATTCAGTAATATCAACCATTGTCTGCTTGTAAACTAGATTGTGAGCTCCACGTCAGCTTTTAAACCCGGGGGCAATGTCCATGCTTTGTATTTCAGTATACCTCACAGTAGCCGAACAGTGCTGTGTCCATATAATAATAGAATACTAGAGCCAGAAAGGGTCTTTCTGATGATTTTTTTCTACCATGATAAACAATCACCAGATACTGATTGGATGGATGGATGGGTGAATGGATGGATGGATGGATGGACAGATGGATGGACAGATGAATGAGTGGATGGGTGAATGGATGGATGGATGAAATAGCTAACATCCTAAAATGAGGTATAGAGATATTTGTGTGATTTTTTAATCTATAATTTCAGTCCTTTCATTAGAGTTCAATCCCTTTTCCTCCTTTTGTACAAGCAATAGATAACAGAAAAGTTGGCTGTAATTCTGAAAATAACAGAGGTCCCACCAAGTTCAACATTGATATTTTAGAACCCTGTGTTGTATGAGACCAGAACATCCAAGTGGTCAATTATACATAAAACTCTGTGATGCCTTGTACACTCTGAGTTCATTAAATACCCAGGTATCTCACCAGCACAGCCTGGGATTGCACAGGTCCATCCAGACCCCCAAAAGGGAGGGTGAGGGGATTCTACAGGTTTCTGGTGCAGCACAGATTCACCCATCACTTGTCTGTTGAACTGAATGATGGTGACAGTAGGATGGAGGGATTGAGAAATTTGGGTGGTTCAGGACTAAGTCCCAGGCTGGACATTCTGGAAGGAACAGTGGTCAAAAACATTACCCTGGAGCTGGCCCAGTGGCACAGTGGTTAAGTTCACATGCCCTACTCTGGCAGTCTGGGGTTCACAGGTTTGGATCCCAGGTGCAGACCTGCACACTGCTCATGAAGCCATGCTGTGGCAGCGACCCACATATAAAATAGAGGAAAATTGCCACAGATGTTATCTCAGCGACAATCTTCCTTAAGCAAAAAGAGGAAGATTGGCAATGGATGTTAGCTCAGGGCCAATCTTCCTCACCAAAACCTCCCCCCAAAAAAACATTGCCCTAAAATATAAAATGGTGAGGGTTCTCAAAACAGCAGACATGGAATTGTTAACACTGAAGCACGAGAGAACCACAGTCTGGTTCTCCTAATTTCTGCTCCTTTTGTGTTGTTGTAACCACTCCTCTGGCCCCAAACTCCGTATTCCTAAGTTGAGTCTGTCATAACCCTCTGGTTGAGACAGTCGTTGCTATAACTCCCCTTGGGCATTGCTGTAGAGAGCACTCTCTCCAGAAAGCAGTAAGTGTTCTAAAGAACCCCACCTCCAGGCTGTGCCCTCCCAGGAGGCAGTAACCACTCCATGGACGAGGCTTCTTGCTACAGGCTCACATCATCCGTGGATGCAGCCACCTCCTAACGAATGTTTGCCAAGTTAACTAACTAATTAATCAGTGTTTACATTGTGGGAAGAGGACCTCAGCTACCGCCATTGTAGAAATGAAGGTGGAGAAATAAGAGGCTCGAACGTCAAGAATCAGAAAACATTTCTATTGAACACCTGTATTAAATTTGAGGCCACTGGTAGATATTCGTCAGAAATGCAAATGGAGCTGGTTAACAAAGGCACCCAAACCAAGTTAAAATAAATCCACAATGATGTTCACTCTTGACCTTTTATTTAAACATCCTTTAAAAGCAGGTATTGTTATTTGATGTTTCCATTTTTGCAGAAACCTGAAGCCCAGAGATTATATGTGACTTGCCACACAGCTAATTCGCAGCAAACTGCAACTGGAACTCATGTCTCTTCACAGCCAGGCCAGCCGTTTTCACCTTAAGATACTCCGACGTGGGTGCTTGTCTTTTCCTGGTTCAGGCGAGCCTGAGGAATGAGGTCAGGGGACAGTGCTGCCTCCTTGGGCCACAGTGCCTCCTGTCCCTGGGTGTCTGAGGAGTCTCTGGTTCATTAAAATCTTCTGAGTGAGTCAAGCTTCCTGTTCCATTTATAGTCCAGCCACCAGATGAGCTCACTGTGGCCCTATTCTCCCCAAGGCTCTGGGTGGTAGGGCCGGCTCTTTTGGAGTCGTGGAACAGGATTTTCATTCCTGACTTGTACAAGAGGGCCTCAAGGATGGGTGGGGCTGACATTAACACAACATGCCAGCACCGTCTTAGGCTCTGGGGATACAGGAGTGGGTGAAACAAGCAGAGCCCTCACCCACATGGAGCCACATTCTATTGGAGGGCATGCCAGACAGTAGTCACCACCATGGGGAAATAAATATAAAGCAAGAAGGGGGAGCAAGAGTGACATGGTCAAGGGGGACTCTGTGGGGGAATGATATTTGAGCAAAGATCTGAAAGGGAGGCCAGTTTAACCACGTGGACACCAAGGGGCTTGTTCCAGAAAGAGGGCACAAGTGTGGGACATGCCTGTCAGTTGGGGGGCCATAGGCGAGTCCTGAGGCTGGAGAGGGGCTCGCTGGAAGGATCACACAGGTCCCAGTGCGATGGGAATCCACTGCCAGGCTCAGATTTCACAGGGACACCTCTGGCTGTTGTGTTGAGAGGAGAGGCAGGTGGAGGCACAGAGGTCGACTAAGAGACAGCTGCAGCAACTGGCAGGAAGACAGATACATGTGATATGATGGATGCCATTCCGTTACATTCAAAACCCCGGAAAACAATTCTGTTGCACAGAGGGAGAAGGGCAGGTGAGGTCGGCCTGGCAGGCAAAGGGAAGGGAAAGAGTTTCAGTTCCTGCTGCTGTGTTTTAGTTCTTAAGGTGGGATGGCGAGTGCACAGGTGTTAATTCTATTTTAAAATGCTCAAATCTCTTTTAAAAATGAAAGGGAAAATAAGGAAACCAAAGCCTCAGAGGTAGGATGATTCTACCCTGGGTCTCACGCCAGAGAGTGTTGCGATGTTCTCCTAACTCCACCATGAGACTTCATCTATCCCCCTTATCCTAAAATTCTTGTATTTTAGGAAAATCTCTATAGTTTGCCTTTTTCAATCCAAGAGAATAAAGTGTGAGATGCTGTCACAGAGGGCCGGCCCTGCTCTGGGCAGACCTGGGTAATGGGAACTGAGGAGCATGGGGGCGTGGGGTGGGGGCCTCTTTCCTTAGAGTCAGGGTCCTCGAATCCTCCTTCCACCCCCAAAAAGCAAAGGTTCTCACGCTTGTGGGTCCCACCAAGAAGCCATCCTACTGTCTTGTTGGCATGACACATAACAAGGGATCACCATAAAATGCTGACGAGCTGTGGATGCTTCTTAAAAACCCAGGTTGGATTTCTCTCCTAGAGTCCCCTTTCTCCCTTTCTTCTGCTCATTAGCTAACTGGCCATCACATGCAGCCAAACCTCCAGTTCTGATCTCCCCCGGAGAGCCTGGACACAGCTCAGAACCCCGAGTCAATGGGAGCTCCATGGCCAGCCTGCCAAGCGCCCACATCCTGCTTGTTCTGTCTGCTCAGCTGCCCACAGCCTGTCCACTCCAGGCTGATCACAAGTCCAGAATCCTCACAGAAATTAACCACTCTTCACTCATCCGGCCACCCCATGGTGCCCCTACTCCACTTCAGGACCTGCCTCGGCACCAGGGATACAAATAGGTATTTTAAAAAACCCAGCAGTGGGCTTGGAGAGCTCCCAGTCTGATAGATCACTTCACAATGGGATTTCCTTTTTCTGAATATGAAATACATGCACTTACTATAGAAACACAGAAAAGAATTAAGAAGAAACAAAAATCACCCACACTGTCAACGCCTACAGGCATCTACCGCTAAAATCTTGCTCTGTCTTCCTCTCCATCTCTTGGCAATTCTAGTCATTTCTTTCTTTCTGACCTGTTCCCATTCTGCTCAGCAGAGTTTGCCATGGTTTTCAGCAGCGGAATCAAATGTGTCAATAGCATCGGTGGTCCCTCTCTTGGTCAGGGCCCTTACCCTCCAGTTTGTTGGGGTGGCTTATTTTTAACTGGACAGAGGGTACGAGTGAGAACTTAGCTGTGACAGGTCACAACATCTTAATGTACATTGGACTTACACGCATCCCTTCTGTCAGGTTCAATGCCCTCATGATGATAAATAGGGGCCCATTCATGAGAGTCTTCCCAGTACAACTAGAGACTAAAAAATACCTGTTTTCCACATGAGGCAAACTGACCACTGTCTTGAGCTGTTGGCGTGGTCCGTGACTCCAGACGCTGGTGGAGGAATGGAGCATGTCCTTCCCTGAAGGAGAGTGCAGTGTGGGCAGGAGAGCCATGCAGAAGACCCCCTTCTCAGGGGGTTAGATTTGCAAGGTCAAATGTTCGTTATTTTCTGAGAGAAATTTATATTTCAAATATACAAAATGTCTTTTGTATTACTAGAGTTTTGACATTGAGCTTGTCAAACTCATCTCCATATTTGCTTCTCAGGAAACTCTCATAATTTAGGACCAATTATGAAAACAAGCTATTTTATTAGCTGGTTTATTTTAACAATACCAGTGAGCCTAAACCACCTTAAAATTTTGGTCCTTCCTTCTCTTTAGTCAGTCAATTATGTAGCTATCAAGAAAACCACCAGCACCGAGGGAAGTGCCACGGCTTTTTGGCAATAATGAAGAAACAGGTCTTATGATCCCCGCTTTTGGGGACATGCTGACCCCTCCTTATTCTTCTATGTCAAAGGCTGCTTCTGCCTTATTTTGAACACTGGTGTCAGATCTCAACTTATAATCCAAAGTCAACATCCAAATCTTTAAGCAACAACGCTGCTCCAGCCACAGCGAGCGTTCCCAGTGCCCAGGCGAACATCGTCAGCCTGTGAGCCGCAAGGATCAGGTGTGTCATTGAACCCACAGCCAGCGTCACAGAAAGAAAACATGCTTTTCAGCAAAATTGCATGAAACAATCAACAGAAGACTAACCACGAACAAAGCCTGTCCTGATTTTCTGTGAGTGTGTGAATGTGTGTGGTTGTGCTGAGGCACTGATGGTGATTCAGGGGACCTCCACTGGGACTTGCTGTGGGATCACTCACGTGAGCGTTCCTGCAGGCTTCCTCTCCCCTAGGCAGTTTTTAAGCAGGCTTCCCCCACCTCCTGTAAACACCTGGTCTCTCGGGCTCTTTGCTCCTGCCCACCCTAAAAATGGCAGGAACTTAAGAGTCATCACCATGAGTCTGGGGACTTTTTTCAATTGGCACTAAAAGAAATCACAGAGCTGGAGACGCTGGTGTGGCCATTCGCAGGCGCTGTTCCTATCAAGATTAAATTTCTCTTCTTAAATGGTTGACTGGCATCTAGCCATTAGATAATTGGCTATCTAGTGTCGCTTAAACATTGACTCCTCTTTCAATACAGTAAATACGATACAGACTTTCACTGTCTTCTCCTTCTAAATGCCTGGAAGTATCTACTCAGGCTGTATCACACTACTATTTTACAGAGAGTTGTAATGATGACTAACATGTCCACAGGGCTCTGGGACAACAGCAGGGTTTTACGTGCTTCGCTGCACTTGCTCTTCACTGGCATAGTCCACAGGCAGCGAGTGGGAAGACAATGGTGATAACCCTCGAGGAACCAATAAGCATTTCTGTGTATTTTTATTTTGCCTGCCCCCTGGAGCAGGGAACCAACTGGCTTTCCCTGGCAGGCTCCCACTTTCTGTATTTCTGTGGTGTGAGGTTGGAGAGACCAGTGGTTCTTTGAGTCCAGCAGCCTCAGGATCACCTGGTGAACAGACGAAAATTCTTGGGCCTGACCCCAGATGCACTGCTTCCCTCCACCAAGGAGGGCTGAGGATAAATCCTTGCCTGCTGCTTACAGTTTCTAACCCTCACTTAACCACCGCAGCTCTGCCTGCCTATGGTGTCGGCCGGCTACGCGCTCAGTGAAATCCCCCTCCATGTGCTCAGGGACTTCCATCTCCTCCTCGCTCCCAGGCACATGCTGACTTGAATACCCGTCTGTTAAGTGTCTGTCTTGCTCCAAACTATCCATGGCACTAAGGATTTCCCCATCAAGTATAATCCACAGTATCCGCCAGCTCAGCTGTCACAGCAAATCATCACAGTTGGGGGGGCTGAAACAACAGACATTCATTGTCTCTCTGTCCTGGAGCCTGGCAGTCCAAGGTCAAGGTGTGGGCAGGGCTGGTTCCTCCTGAGGCACCTCTCCTTGGGTGTAGACGCTGTCTCCTCCCTGTGTCCTGACATGGTCTGTGCGCTGTGCTCTGGGCCTGTGGTGGGAGTGGCAGGTCTGCTGATCTCTGAGTTGCCTCGGGGTCACTCCGGCTTTTGTTAAGAATAATGCCTGCCACAGCCGGACATCTCCACTGTTCCGTCCTGTAAAATCCTAGAAGTCTGACAGCCTTCCTTCGTCTGTCCCATCTCTGTTGCCTTTAGTCCCAGCTGGCAGAGTCTTTGCTGGTGCAACCCCATCTCAATTCCTGGCTTCTGCTGAGATGGTGGAGAAGTGTCCAAATTCTCTCATTCTTTCTTGTTTGACAATTCCTTCTGCAATTTCTCTCTGTCCTCTCACATTTTACCATAAGCATGAAGGGAAAACCAGGCCACTCCTTCAGCACTTTGCTTAGAAATATCCTCTGCTAAATACCCAAGTCTGTCACTCAACAAGTTCTACCATCATGAAACACTAGAACACAGTCCAGCCGAGTCCTTCGCCACTTTGTAATGAGGATTGCTTTTCTCCAGATTCCAATAACCTCTTCCTCATTTCCACCTGAGACCTCGTCAGAATGTCCCTTAACATCCATATTTCCAACAACAGTCTCTTCAAGGCTTTGTCGACAAAAATAATCCATAACCAATCTATAAATGAAAATTTGGGTGAGTTTATTCTGAGCTGAAATCTGAGGACCATGGCCCAGGGCCTTTCTTTCTGAAGGAAGAAAGGGCACCAAAGAAGTGAGGTATGCAGACTGGTTATATACCCCCATACAGGACGTTTCGCATATGATTGAAATGTCCCTCCCACAATAGTCACAAGATTGCCCTGTCAGCACAGAGCTTCCTGGAGGGCGTAGCAGGAGGCAAGTCCATTGTCCCCAGCTGGGTGGTCACAGGTGAGCACAGCAATCAGTTTCTAGCCTAAGGAAAGATGCTTAATCCTTAAGGAGATGCCAACGTTGGGAGGGGGAGGGAAGTTGCACCTTTATCTCAAGGGCCTTTGTTCTTGCCATAGGGAATATCTAAAGCAGATATACAATGCATGCTCAACAGCCATGGTCAGGCCCTTTTGGAAAGACAAGGTCAGGCCGAATTAGGTTTATACCAAATGGCTTCCTCATATTCTCCAATATATGCTATTGCTTGCCATTTTTATTTGTCAGCTTTTTCTAATGAGGTCTCCAAAACTCTTCCAGCCTCTACCCATAGCCCAGTACCAAAAACTCTTCCACATTTTTAGATGTTTGTTACAGCAGCACCTGAAATCCTTGGTACAAAAATCTGTATTAGTCAGGGTTCTTCAGAGAAACAGAACCGATAGGATGTGTATGAATAAAGAGAGATTTTTAGGGAATTGGTTCACACAACTATAGAGGCTGGAAAGTCCAGAATCTGCAGTTTGAGTCTGAAGGCTGCCTGCTGGAGAATTCCCTCTTGGTCAGCAGAGGTCAGCCTCTGTTCTATTCAGGTCTTCAACGGACTTGATGAAGCCCACCCACATTATGGAGGGCAATCTGCCTTACCCAAAGGCCACCAATTTAAATGTTGATCTCATACAAAAACACACTCACAGAAACAACCAGAATGACGACCACATATCTTAGCACCATGGCCCAGACAAGGTGACACATGAAATCTACCATCACATCTGCCATGGTCCTTTCTTTCATTTCTTTATTTTCCTTTTCACCATTATCACAACCATTTTCTTAACACAGAAGAGAGGTAGAAAGCCAGCCAGAGGGACTGGCAGCACTCCACCCAAAATGAGGAAGCTCAAGCATAAGGACAGTAGGATGGCTACCAAGTAATGCTACAATGCCTCCTCCTTTGGGTTGCACATGTTTCTTCCCAGAGACAAAGGGTAGATTAAAGGAGTCTTCAGAGGCCACTTCCACTACTGAGATTTTGTGATATAGCAAAAAACAATTGCCTAAAACTCGTGAAATTTGTTTAGGTTTCCCAGAGGCAAAATTTGAGTGAAGCCAATAGCAGGATCAACTACTTTTTTTTAAGATTTGCTGTTAATTTACTAACCTCAAAGAAAGTTTGATCTTCTCTTTTTTGCTTTTGCATTACAGAAAATGTCGATGTAAGTATTTTTTTGATTTTACTGAGGTCATAATAATTTATAACATTGTGAAATTTCAGTTGTACATTATTATTTGTCAGTCACCATAAAGATGTGCCCCTTTACCACTTATGCCCACCCCCCAACCCCCTTCCCCTCTGGTAATCACTAATCTGTTCTCTTTATCCATGTCTTTATCTTCCACATATGAGTGGAATCATGCAGTGTTTGTCTTTCTCTGTCTATTTTCACTTAACATCCTAGCCTCAAGGTCCATCCATGTGGCTGTGAATGGGATGATTTCATCTTTTTTATGGCTGAGTAGTATTCCATTGTGTATATATACCACATCTTCTTTATTCATTCATCAGTCTGCGAGCACTTGAGTTGAGTCAAAGAGTGTACTGTCCATAATTTCTTCTAGGACTTTTATGGTTTCAGGTCTTACCTTCAAGTCTTTGGTCCATTTTGAGTTAGTTTTTGTGTATGGCAAAGCATAGTCATTGGGATTCTGATTGGGATTGCACTGAGTCTGTAGATGACTCTCAGGGTTAGCAGAGAGAAGCTTCTTTACCTGGGAAGACAGGCTTGGTTGTTGTGGACCATGGTCTCGGGCAAGCAGTCACCAGATGACAGGCTGCCCTGGGCCCTGCACTGGCATGCCACCTGGGCACGGGCTCATGGCTGCACCAGCAGTTTCCTGTAGGGATGAGGAGGACTAGGTGGTAGCAGCACTCAGCTTTCTTGCTGAAATATACAGGCCACACCCCTGTAAGAGGAGCCGGTGTCCACTTGCAGGAAAGCTCTCCCTGATCACATCATGCCCCACACTCATGATGCTCTCTGCTCAAACTGCCCCCCCCCCACACTCAGGGAAAGTCAGTAAGAAAGTGGTCAATGGGATAAAGAAGGACGTTTCCCAAGTGATGTAAAGTTGTTACAGACAGATCTACTCCTGAAGAGGCTCAGAGACAGGTAAGGAAGACACACACAGGGAGAATGAGAACTTCCGAGAGATCAGAGGTGATGTTAGAGACCCTGGAGGGAAATACGGCTGCCACCCTGGCGGAGAGCAGCGAGGAGCTTCTCATTAATCAGTGGTAAAGCCTCCGTATCTGGAGCCCTCCAGATATCAAATCTTTGATAATTCACACTTTACCTTTCCTTGTCCTGAACCTGGCTCTTGTCCTCAAGGAAAGGTACTCAATAACCATGGAAACCAGACTCTCAGCAAGAATCTGCCCTCATGCTTCCTAATGCGTATCCACTCCCAGCTAAACGCCCCTACTATTGTGGCTCTTTAAAAATCACATTTCAAAATAGAATGAGAATTAAAATACAATCACTTGAAATCACTAATTTTGACGGATACTTTTAAATAGCTCATAGACACATTTTAATATTTTTGATAGATAAACACTTTTTAAAGATACGAATCTTAAATAATCATCTCCAAATCCCATTGTTAACTATGACTTCCTTCTGTAAGTTTACATAAATCTGTATTTTCTTTGAGAGTAAATGGTTCTTTTAAATGACTTTATGGAGAAGCTCTTTATTTTATTCTTAAAACTTATCAAGGTGTTAGCTACCTGTTCTTCCAATATCCCCAAATAGGAAATGAGAAGAATTTAACCCGGAAAATGTACCAAGTCTCTTTTCTGGTCTCAAATAAGGAATTGGGCAGTCAAGGGAGAGGTGGAGACATCAGAGCCCATTGAAACTAACGGAGCCATCAGTGCACTTTGAAAGACCTGCCGATGACAGAAGCATGAAATTACCTGCATTCTCTCAATGAGCCAAACCTTGACGTTTTAGAAGATATTCTCACTCTGAGACCTGAACCAGGCCCTGGCAGAGGGTGCCTGCGGGCTTAGAAATGTGCAGTGGGGGCTTGGCAGTTTGAGTAGAGGAGGGATTCAAACCAGGTCAGGCTATGTGGGAGGTGCGGAGCCCGTGCTGGGATCAGACACAGTGAGGAGGCAGAGACGCAGGGAACCCAGCTGAAGCTGCTGTGCCCACCAGTCGAGGCAGTGTGGTGAGGGGCATGGAACTCCAGAGAGAGCTGGAGGCTGACCAGAAAGGCTTTGCTGAGGTCTGACTGGGGTGTCCAAGGAAAAGAGGAGTCGAGATGACTCTGCTTTTGGCATGAGCAACCAGAAGAATGTGTTGCAATTAACTGAGATGATCAGGAGGAGCTGGTTTGAAGAAAAATATCGGGAGTTCAGTGTTGGACTTGATGTTTGAGAAGCATATTAGATATCCAAGGGGAGATGTCAAGCAGGCTGTTGAACACAAAAGTCTGGCATTCAGTGAAAAGGCCTGGACTGAAGATATAAATGTGGGAATCAACAGCATACAGATGACATATGGAGCTGTGACTGGATGAGATAACCAGAAAGTGAATGTGGAAGGGGAGAGGGAGGGGGAGGGGAGGGAAGGAGAGCAAGAAGGGGATGACGTAAGGGAGAAGGGAGGAGTAGAAGTGTACCTGGACCCCACGCTCAGTGCTGGACCTCCCTCCCTGCCACACTGGCCTCCCCTGCAGGGTCTGGACCCCACACTCAATGCTGGATGCCCCTCCCTGCCACACTGGCCTGCTCTCAGAATGTGCAAACCTCTGCTCTGTTTTTCTTGCCCACTGCTCTGGTTCCTGCCCAGGATTGGCATCTGGCCTTGACTCCCAGACTGCTGGGCTGGAGTCCTGAGATCCGCCTTGGTCCAGCTTTGCCCCCAGGGGTCTGGAATCTGGCTAGCGGCACACTGAGGAAATGGATTCTCCAGAACTGGACAGCTGCCGATGCAGAGCACCTTGTGCTGGAAGCGCCCTCTCCCCACCTCACTGCTGAACCTCTGAGCTGGTCTCGGCCTTCGCACTACATTGAACAGACCTGCATGAACACCTTGGCTGCCCTGGAATCTTTCCTGCACTGATATTGTTGTATTGTGCATCTTTCCCACATTTTATTTGTGCACAAGGATGACCCTCTGGGTCTTCAGGACCAGGACCAATTTACAGCATCAATGTGATGAGATCTCTCTGCATCTCAATGTCTGTTGCTGTCTGCAAGGGCAAGACGTGTGGTCCAGCTGCTGGGGTCTAAGAATAAACCCAAATAATGCTTGTGATGGTAGGAGGGAAGGGAAAGGGGACACCATGACCAAGCACTCACTGTGCTCACCACTCTGCTAAATGCTTTTCTGGTCTTCTATAATTTTCTCCCCATAAAATCCCTTGAAATAAGCTGTATTCCTATTTAATAGATGAGGAAACTGGGACTCACAGAGGCTGAGCAACTCATACAGTTGCCCAGCTAGTACGCGGTGAGCTCAGATTCAAATCCACACCGACTGACTCAGGAGCCCATGTTTATACTGATAATGATAACAATGCTGCAATCTACCCTTCAGAAACCCTCTATCCCACCAGGCAGAACATCTGCACTTGACCTCCAGTCTCTCCTTTAATCTTCAGGTTGATCCTATGATTGATATCTCATTTAATCCTCATGTCAATCGTATAATTATTCCCTTTCATAAACTAGGGAATTGAGGCACAGAGAGATTAAGCAACTTGCCTGGGGTCCTCCATCTAACAGGTACAAGAGGAAGAATTTGAATCCACAAGATCTGACTCAAGAGTGACACCCCTTAAATAGTCTGCTATTTAATTTCTTATGTATATATATGTAGTCTGTCCCATTAGGAAAAGAACATGAGGAAAGTTACAGAAAATATACTTTACCACAAAATGAGGACTATATAAAATATTGAAAACCAGGACAAAGGCAAAGTAAGAAAAGAACAGGAGGCCAGAGAAGAGTTTCTGCTGGAAGCGTGTGCTGTGCAGTCTCACTGACCAACCAAAGGGGGGTCCTGCAGGATGAAGACTGTGTCAGATGAGTGAGTGCAGCTCAAATGCATCTTGACCACCCAAACCCACCTCCAGGTACCATCATTTGAACACTTGGCAAACCACGGACACACAGAACCCCCCTCTGTCCTGCTGAGCCCCCAGGCCAAAGGCAGAGCAGCTGAAGGTTGAAACTCTGCTTCTCTAGATGCCACACCCTCCAGAATCTGGACATGCCAGAAGGGCCCTTTCCCCTGGGGTCAAACCACTTCCTCAAGTCCAGGAAACAACAGTGACTTCAGAGAGAGTGTCCTGTTAACTGTCCCTTCTCCAGAAAGAATCGAGGACAGAATGGCTTCTGTGCAACTACCTGGACTGGGTCAAATTTCCAACGTTTCTACTATGAATCCATCAGTTCTCAGTGGCCGGGCTGGCAATGGAACCAACTCTATGATGGAAGAGACAAGAAATTTGCTGACAGTGCAGGTGGCCTCGGGTCTCTGGAAGGCTGGATACTTGAGTCTGAGTGAGCATCCTTGGGAAGGGCACCCACCCTGAACAGGCCCAATCATCCAGACACTCGTGCCCACTGGGACCACTGCCCCACTACCAGCCCCTCCACTCAGATGCAGCTCCTGTCTCACATTCTCAGCCAGAAGCATCTGCTGGGCCACGCCCGGGTATGGGCCTGCTGCAGCTGTGAGAGGGGCTGGGGAGGAGGGTACCTGGACCTTGACTCTAAAGCAGGAGGCAGGCTCCACCCCCACGGACACCTGCGTCACTGTTTCTATACCGTTTGAATCTAGATACCAGTTGGTGTACAGGGATCACAGTCAGATTTTTTTTTTTATGAAGATTATGATAGTTAACAACCTTGTGAAATTACAGTTGTACATCATTATTAGTCATGTTGTAGGTACACCACTTCACCCCTAGTGCCCTCCCCCCACCCCCCCTTTCCCCTGGTAACCACCGATCAGTTCTCTTTGTCTATATGTTAACTACTACCTATGAGTGGAGTCATACAGAGTTCGTCTTTCTCTGTCTGGCTTTTTTCACTCAACATAATACCCTCAAGGTCTATCCATGTTGCTGTGAATGGGATGACTTTGTCCTTTTTTATGGCTGAGTAGTATTCCATTGCATATATACACCATATCTTCTTTATTCAATCATTAGTTGCTGGGCACTTGGGTTGGTTCCATGACTTTGCTATTGTGAATAATGCTGCAATGAACATAGGGGTGCATGGGACTTTTGGAATTGCTGATTTCAGGTTCTTAGGATAGATACCCAGTAGTGGGATGGCTGGGTCATAAGGTATTTCTATTTTCAACTTTTTGAGAAATCTCCATACTGTTTTCCACAGTGGCTGCACCAGTTTGCATTCCCACCAACAGTGCATGAGGGTTCCTTTTTCTCCACAGCCTCTCCAACATTTGTCACTCTTGGTTTTGGATATTTTTGCCATTCTAACAGGTGTAAGGTAATATCTTAGTGTAGTTTTGATTTGCATTTCCCTGATGATTAGTGATGATGAGCATCTTTTCATGTGTCTATTGGCCATCCGTATATCTTCTTTGGAGAGATGTCTGTTCATGTCCCCTGCCCATTTCGTGATTGGGTTGTTTGATTTTTTGTTGTTGAGCTGTGTGAGTTCTTTATATATTATGGAGATTAACCCTTTGTCGGATAAATAACTTGTAAATATTTTTTCCCAGTTAGTGGGCTGTTTTTTTGTTTCAATCCTGTTTTCCCTTGCCTTGAAGAAGCCCTTTAGTCTGATGAAGTCCCATTTGTTTATTCTTTCTATTGTTTCCCTCGTCTGAGGGGTTATGGTGTCCTAAAAGATTCTTTTGAAGCTGATGTCAAAGAGTGTACTCCCTATATTCTCTTCTAGAAGGCTTATTGTTTCAGGCCTAATCTTTAGGTCTTTGATTCATTTTGAGTTTATTTTAGTGAATGGTGAAAAAGAATGGTCGATTTTCATTCTTTTACATGTGGCTGTCCAGTTTTCCCAGCACCATTTCTTGAAGAGACTTTCTTTTCTCCATTGTAGGCCCTCAGCTCCTTTGTCGAAGATCAGCTGTCCATAGATGTGGATCACAGTCAGCTTTCAACCCCATTTCCTTTCCTGTCACACACATCTCCAGTAGGGAAGTCATCTGCAGCTGATAACTCATCCAATGCTTTTCAAAATTTAATCTAAACCGGTATCAACATATTCTCCAAAAGTTTTCAAAACAAAATTATATTTAATTCAGCTTAAGTCCTTCATTGGGGTGTAATATTGCAAAAATTATACAATGAAGATAGATATCAAAATTTCCTTTTGATAAACATTGCTTTCCCTAAAACCTTTCCTTTCATGGTTTTTACGACCCATGTCATACATTTTGACACTTAAATCCGAAACTGAATATCTGGTTTACTTCACTAACCATTACGAAGAAGTATTCTTTTTCTAAAAGTAAACTGCTTCTATTATATAGTAGCAAAATATCTGGAGAAAAAGTAATTGCACCCCTATTCCTCTCTAGTGTTTATTCCTTTTCATGTCTATGTGCTTCATGTAAGTTTATAAAATTTTATGGTATTGATACAGCTACATCAGCTTTTTTGAAATTAGATTTCACATGGTATGCTTTTTTCTGTCCTTTTACCTTCAGTCTGTCTACGTGTTTATATTTTAAACTTGCTGATGTAAACAGCAGACAATTGGATAGTTGGATAGTTTCCCCCTAGACTGATGATCCTGTCTCTTCATTAGAACACTTACAGTCAATGCAATTCTTGGTACATGGGCTTAAGCCTACTATGCTGCTATCTGTTTTCTATTTGTCCCATCTGTTCTTTATTCCTCCTTTCCTACTTTCTTTTCAGTTAATAAGTAATTGTCAGTATTTCATTTTATTGCTTCTATTGGCATTTTAACTATACCTCTTTTTTTTAATCTTTTACTGGTAATTCTAGTGATTACAATATGTATCATTAGTTCATCACAGTCTACTTTAAATTAATGTTATAAAACTTCCTATTCAAAGTAAGAAACCCACAACAGTATTTACCCTTTAGCACGTTGTGTTATTGTTGTTTTAGTTCTGTATGTGTCATAAAGCCTGCAACACGTCATCATCATCATTATCATCATTACTGTTGCTTCAAACAGTCAATAGACTTTAAAGAAATTATGAAAAAAATCATCTTTTACATTTACCTATATGTTGAATTTCTGGTTCTCTTTGCTCCTTCTTGCAGACCCAGATTTCCATCTTGGATAATTTCCCTTAGGCTTTAAGAACTTCCGTTAGCATTTCTTGTAGTGCAGGTCCATTGGTGCCAAATTCTCTGAGCTTTTTTTTTTCTTCTGAAATGTCTTTATTTTTCCTTCATCTTGAGGAAATTTCACTGGGTATAGAATTTAGATTACTAGTACTTTTAGAACTTTAAAGGTGCTATTACATTGTTGTCTGGCTTTCATTTTTTCCTATGATAAATCAGCTATCATAGTTATTCCCCTGAATGTAATGTGCAGTTTTTCTCTAGCTATATTTAAAATTTACTCTTTATCTCTGGTTTTCATTAATCTAACTATCATATGCCTAGGAGTGGTTTCTTTGTGTTTATTCTGATTGGGATTCATTGAGTTTCTTAGATCTGTGAGTTTGTGTCTTCCATCAACTATAGAAAATCTTGGCCATTATCTCTTCAAATACAGACGAGACAGCTCTATATTTTATTATCTTCCTTAATTTTTCTCAATTTCTGCTCTCCTCTCCTTCTGGAGCTACACTAACATGGATTTTTAAGCATCTTTTATTCTACACATCTTGGATATTCCTTTATTATTTCATTCTTTCTTCTCTGTGTTTAATTTGGATGTTTTCTATTGAAGTATCATCAAATTAACTGATCCTTTCTCTTCTGTATCCATTATGCTGTTAAGTCTATCCATTGAATTTTTCACTTTAGATATTGTTATTTTTTTACTTCTAGGTTTTTTATTCCATTCTTTTTTATAGTTCTCATTTCTCTGGTGAGAATTTCCTTATGCTCACCCATTCTGTCCATCTTTTCATGTAAATTGTTTTTCGTATTTATAATAGTTGTTTTAAAGTCTTCATCTGCTAATTCCAGCATCCAGGCCATCTGTTGATCTGCTTCTATTGACTGATTCTTTTCTTGATTGTGACTCACATTTCTTGGCGTATCTAGTGGTTTTTCACTGTATATTTGACATTGTGGATGATACATTGTGGAGACTCTGGATCATGTTATCTTCTTTTACAAAGAATTGACATTTACTTGTTCATTTTTCTGGAAGGCAGTTAAATTAGTGGAAGATTACCTTGATCCTGTGGAAATTTGGCTTTAATCTTTGTTAGAGCAGGTCTGCTTTTGTTTTCTTCTTTGTTCTAGAGTATACCCTTTTGTATTGTTCATATTTTTTATTTTTTGTGTATTATGATGTTTTGACATCTTTAAAACCTTTCTGGCTGGTGCAAGGACTGTCTCTCCCAGGGCTAGTCAATTCTTGGAGGGACCAAAAAGTTCAACCAGAAGCATGCCTTCAATATGTAAACTAACCAATCCAGAGTAGACCTCCTTTATCTGACCCATGCACCCAGGAGGTAATATGCCTCTGCCTTCATCATCCCAGAGCCAGGTACCAACCCCAATAGTTTAGAGCCTGCTGGAATTATTCAAACTAGCCAGTCCTAAACTGTTTACCCTCCCTGTCTTGCTTTTCTTTCCCACAGAAATCCCTAGTCTTGGCTTTCCTCTCACCCCTGACCAGCCTGGTGTCTTTCCCATGTGGCCTACATGGTGTGCCCTACCTCTCATTTCTGGGACCTGTGAGTATAATAAATTTTGTTCTCTCCTGTGTCTCTTCTTTTGGTTGTATCTGATCATCACATAAAAGAACACAGAACATCCTTAGTCCTGAAATGTGACCAATATCCCCAGGGGTATCCCTTTTGGGAAAGCCAATGTCTACCATGCCCTTCTGACTTGATGGAACTTGATATTCAAGCTGTCTCCAGCACTGGGCAGGCCAGTGCCTCCTCAGCTCTTTAGCTTTCCAGCTTCTGATTTCTGGGGCTGGGAGGGGCGGGGGGCTTTGAGTCTCACCCACACCTGTGTAGTTAGGAACCAGCTTAGACTGTGAAACGTTTTTGCACAAATTCAAGAGATGCCTGATTCTATACATCCCTCCCTTATGAGATTTTCTCTTTAGTTTCCAGCCACTTTGGCAGCTTCAACCTCCAAATTCTGTCTCTTCATCTCAGTAAAACTGCCACTTTTTTGCTTGAACTCCATTGTCCTGTGTCCTGAGAGAACTTGGGAGTGCTGTCAGGGGAAAAGGCAGATGAATGTTGCTAAACTGTGTTCACTAGTTTGCTTCCCTTATTTCAAGGATTGCATCCTTCCAGTTTCTGTCTGCTTTTGTTTGACTTCTGATGCCTTCAAACTATTGTTCTTAATATTTAATACAGAGTTTATAATTGTTATTAGCAGGAGAGTTAATCCAACAAAAGCAACTCTGCCATGGCCTACACAGATTTTCCAAAATATTTTCCTGACGTGCAGGTATGTTCAGATTGTCAAACGATGTCAGATCAAGATAAGAAATCCTTACAAATTGAGAAAAAATTATTTTCCCACTGTTATTACAAAATAATTTTGTAATACTTCCTAGTATCTACTTCCTAGTATCCCTGAATTACTTAATACAAGCAGTTGTAATTTAGTGGACACATTTCATTTTTAAAGAGCAATAAATCAGAGTAATTTCTTCCTCATTTACACCTTCCCTTTCCCTGTGTTTTATACATGTGGCATTACACAGAACTTACTACTAGTTCACTTAAGAGTGACAAAAATAGTTTTTATGAGCTTGTCAAAAATAGGAAGGAGAGGCCAGCACAGTGGCGCAGCGGTTAAGTGCACACATGTCGCTTCGGCGGCCTGGGGTTCACCGGTTTGGATCCCGGCTGCGGACATGGCACTGCTTGGCAAGCCATGCTGTGGTAGGTGTCCCACATATAAAGTAGAGGAAGATGGGCACAGATGTCAGCTAAGGGCCAGTCTTCCTCACCAAAAAGAGGAGGATTGGCAGCAGTTAGCTCAGGGCTAGTCTTCCTCAAAAATAATTAATTAAAAAATAGGAAGGAAAAGTTACTTTTCCACACTTTGATATTTGAACGAATATTTGAACTGATGGAATTCTTGAAAGTTTCAATAAAATGAAAAAGAATTAAAATTAAAGAATAATTTCTTGTTCCAAAAGTTTACCCAAACCACCCTTTTCCAAAATGATAGCTGTGCTTGAATAACTGCCAAGGAACTGGGCATGAACACTGCACAGGTAGCTTAGCATGTGTCTGCGTGTACGTACACTAATGCCACTTTAATTGGTTTTTGCAAACACTGACAACTTCATCTGACACTCAGCAGAGTGATCACCGGAGGACAGTCAAGCCAAGCACAACACTTGGAGCGCTAACACATCCTGTAATAAAACTTTTAGCTTGGCTTGGAAATGCTGCTTGCAATGTTTCCACTCTTTCTTCTCAATCGCTGTCTTTCATTTCCTTTGCTGCTAATTCTTCCAGTTGTACTTCCAGTTTTTACTTCAAATTTCTTCTCTCTTGATGCTCAATACAGTCTTATAGCTATCATTAAAAAAAGAAAGGAAAAGAAAATGTGTTCTTTAGACATCAAGGAAGAAAAAAAAATATGCCCCGACTTTGGGAAAATCAAAGCTGACACAGCTGTCTTTCTGTCTTTGAAAACGAGCTCAGTCACTGGTTCTTGGAGCCAGAGTAAAATAAACACTTCACTTGTTATTCAGTGCAGTGTTATGATACAGAAGTCCCATCGTGGCTTCCAGAGGACTCCTGTGTAAATATTTACTGGCTTCTTAGAATCTCAATCCCACTCCCACTTTTGAGCCAAGAATTCCAATGATTCATAGAATCATGGAACCCCAGATTTGGAAGGGATGGAAGCGATCACTTAATCCAGTTTGTACCAGCCATCATGAGATTTTCCTTTAAAACACCCCTGAGGGATAGATAGCAAGTTTCCACCTGTCACCAGAGCTTGTGATTTCTCAAATCAGTCCATCCTATTGCTGGGCAGTGTCAATGGTTAGAAGTTTCTTTCTTGCATTAACTAAAATCTCCTTCCAGAACCTTCTACTCATTGGTCCTTGCTCTGTCATTGAGTTATACAAATGTATAACTATCTAATCTGTGAATACAGACATGCAAGAAATTGCAATTTCTTTAACTCAACCTACGTCTATATATCCGAGCCTCCTTCAGGCAGCGTTGGTGGTAATATTCAATCTCAGTCGTTACAAAGTTCCCAGACACTACCCAATAGCCCCAGAGCAATGAAAATGTCCCATGGGCCTATACAGAGCCAAATATTCAGGGACATTCCTATTTTAATCAGTCCAAGCTCCTTACCACTGGAATGCTGTGGTCCCTTACCTTCCATGTCCCTTTAGGGGCTGTTGTGGGGCATGCAGCCCGCTGACACACTGCTCAGTGTCTCTGAGGCCCTCCCACCTTCCAGGGGCACCTTCATAGAAAGGGAATCAGATGACTTCAAATCATGGGGCAAGTCACCCCACTTCCATTCTCTTCCTCCAGAATATCTCTTTCTCTCCTAATTCGTAAAAGTATCATTCCTCTCTCTATACTACCGTTTGGACCCCTTTGTTTAATTTCCTCCCAGCTTTTATAAGCGTCAGGAAGAGCCCTTGTTATCAAGCTTCCCTGCAGACACCAGGCAATGAAATCCAGCCTGTACGCTCTCCTGAAGTGGGTGGGGCAGCAGGCAAGATCAATAAGGAAGGAAATATAGGAAGACCAGACACAAGCTTTAACTGCCACACCTAGTAAAAATGAATCACCTTTGTAATGCTCTTCCAAATATTTGAAAATATCCATCATGTTTGCCCAAAATCCTATCCAATTCAGAAACTACTCCCGTTTCCTTCAATTATTCCCCATAAAAGATAGTTTCCAAGTTCATCCTCATCTCAACCTGCTATTGTTTGGCCAAGTCTTTCTTAAAATATGGTGCCAAGTCTTTCTTAAACACAGTGCCCGGATGTGGTCTGACCTTGGCAGAGATTCGTAGAGCCAACATAGTCCTTGCTCTGGGCAATACACAATTAATAAGCTTAAGATAATGTCAGTTTTCTCCCCAGACACATCATACTGTTGACCCATAGTGAATTTGCAGTCAAGATAGAAGGCATAGTCTTGTTCTAGCACTTTCTCCAGAATGTGTTTGCTGACTTAAGAATAGCCCATATGTACAGGAGCTCACTTCCATTGCTACCACAATTTCAGAGAGAAGATGCCATTTTCTCCCGATGATTCCATCACTTCTCTTCATCAATCGAGCTCTTCTTTGTGTTTCAAAGGAATCCAGCTTTTTGAGAGCTTGTCAAAAAGCAAATGAAATTGTCAGGTGCTGGGCTTGCAGGAGAATCAGATTTACAACAGCTAGCTGAGAAGTCAAAGTCTCCATCCCAGTGACTTGTCTTTATGTTCGTTTCATTACAGAAACTTCATTAAAATCTTCTTTCTGCATCTACAGTTAAGATACCCACATGGAGCAAAACCCTCTCAATTTAGGCTAATTGGAGGAAAAGCCAATGGAATTAGTGAAAAGTCAAGTACATTTAGTAACCAAAAACACACTAATAAAGGGTTGCTTAGTAGAAAAATATTCTTTGAAAACTATCTCTAAGAATTCTCATAATTAGTACACAAATTGTCCGTATGGTGCATCTATAAGGTTTGATCTCGATTTGCTCTCAAGCATCATGACTTGCTTTAGAAAGCCTTTTTATTAGCTCAGAGGTTTACTACAGCTTGAGCCCAGTGTGGTTACTACAAATCACCAGGTTCCCACTTAATGAGGTTTTCATGCCATAAGGATTAGAGGGTCTTGGAGACAGAGAGAATCTCAGTGGATATTGAATCTAAATTTCTATCCATTGTTAAAAGCCTCTGCTTGAATATTTCCCCTGAGCAACGACTATGTAATATAATATATTACATAATATATGGGGGGAGGGGGAGAGGAGGAGAGAAACGCATTTGTTTTAATGGAGCCCAATCCCGTCCCTGGTTAACTTCCACCTCCCTGTTCTAGATTTGTTTCTGAAACAATGGGCTAGAACACTGCAACACCTTCTTTTCTGATGATTTTTGGTCACAGGCTAAACAACATTGGTCACCTGGACGAGGAACAGGGTCCCAGACCTGCCCATCCACTCCCTCTCACTAACCGTTCTATCCACTCCCGTCCTCCTCCCAGTGGCACCCACACTGTGGCAAGAGGAGCATCTACTGAGAGTCAGGCAGCCAGAGCTCTGATTACCTGCCTTGAACCAGTCTCTCGGCACCCCCAACGCTTACTCTCCTTATCTGTGGGTCTCCTGAGTGTAGCACTGTGTGCAAAATACCTAACACAGTGCTTGGCACATCAAGGTGATCAGTAACTATTGATTCTCTCTGCCCCCTTCCTTTCCCGGTCAACACAAAGGACAGTGGGATGCCGACACCCAAGTCCAGATGTTCTGCTCCCCTGTGAAGAAGCGTAAGAGAGAAGCATAGAGCAGCCCTGAAAGGGTGGCCAGATTGACAATGGCCTTCTTCACAGGCGTCATGGGCCCACCAGAAATCTCTCCACAGGTTCTTAATCCCGGCTGCACAGTGAATCGTCTGGGAGCTTTAAAAATGGTGATATCCAGGCCATGCCCACACCAATGAATCCGGCTCATGCAGGATTTACCTCTGAAAAGAATGTTTATAACACTGCCTTTCAGTCTTTTATTTTAGGCATTATCCACTGACCTTCATCTTCTGTGTTGGTATCTGAGCTACTCATTGCTGGCTGCTGCTCACCACCAAATCCACACACACACATGTACACACATACACGCACATGCATACACACGTGCCAAGACCATCATATTCTCAACATGCTCTATCATAAATATTTGGTTATTTGACTTGTGTCTATGTAAACACTATTCACATAGAAAACTATGGTTCCATTTCCTTTCTTCTACACTTTTCCCCTAAAGTGAATAACTGCCTCGGTCTTTCTTTCAGTTGTTTAACTTTCTATGTACCTATTATGAATTCACCGCAAACTCTCTGCCATGAACATAAATCCCTTCTTGACACGTATAGACACATCTGGCACCCCGTCTGTCTTGTCTTCTTGGTGTCAACCTCCTGGAGGCCTTAGTCCTCCTCCCAAGTCTGTACTGGTTTTGCTGGGAACCCACTCAAGTGATCCTGGGGATTTTTTTCCTCTCTCCTGAGTTGGGTTTTTCTTTCCTGGATCCAGTGTCTTTTGTCTAATGTTTACTCCCTCATTCAATGAGAACACATCTTCCATTAGCTTTCCAAGGAAGAGTGCATGAGAGGTAAATGATGGAGACCCTGAATGTCTGAAGATCTTTGCTCCCCTTGTGATCTTGTAGATAACTGGGCTGGTAAAGAATTCTGGAGGGACATGATCTGCCCTCAGAGTATCTGGGCCTTGCTCCATCACCTCCTAAAGTCCAGCATTGCTGGTGAGCAGTCCAGTGACAGTCACTCCTAATTCCGTGTGTGGCCACTTCCTCTGCACCAGCAGCAGTCTCGACTACGCCCTACCTGGAGTCCTGGAATGCCATGACAACACGCCCCTGCGGTGGATCTGGCTCATTATTCAGGCCAGACTTCTATTTCGTTCAGATGTTTCACCTGCTCGCTGAACCACAGGGGTGTCTTTATTCTTTTGTTTTTCATCTCTTGTCTTTTGGTTTCTGAGAGTTTTTTAAATTTTATTTTCCCGCCTTTCCATTGAGGCTGGCATTTACACTATCACAGAATTTTTTTTATTTACGAAAGCTTTTTCCCTCCAGTGTGTTCCTTTATAAGCATGCTGTTCTTGTTTCATGGGTACAACATCTGCTCTTCTCTCTCTAAGGGTATAAATTATAGCACTTTTTTCCTTGAGGTTTTCTTCACCCTGCATTGTGTCTGTTTCCTCCGAATGGTCCTCTGCTTGTTCCAGTGTCTAGATTCAACACTGGATGCTTTCCTCCAGAGGCTGATGATGGGGCTGTCCACTCCTGAGAGCAGGGCTGTCACGGGCTCTTGTGGGGCAGCTGTGTGCGTGCCCTACTATGGAGTGGCCTGGTAGGAAGGTGTCACTGGGGCTCCTCACTTTAGCATCTATGGGACTTTTCTCAAGGACTAATGAGATTCTTCAAAGGAAAGAATCTCAACATCTCATCTAGATGACACAGATGGGGGACCCAAGTGGGGAAAGGAGTGTGAGGTCGGCTTGCCACTCAGTGTGGTCACTCAGTTAACCCACTCCAGCAGAGACCTTCTCTCTGACCCCTGCCCAGAGAACAACCCTTCCCCACTTATTGTGAGTGATGGAGGGGAGGGTTTCAAGTTTTCAACAAGTCTTTTATTTGTAGGTTGACCTTCTCCCTGGCTTTCACGGGTTCCTGCTCCTGTTCATTTCTGTGCCTCTCTGGGGTGCTGCAGCGTACACATGCTGGCCTGTTAGCATCCCTCCAGGTTCCAGCTCTCCTCGGCATGGTGGACAGTCACCATGCATCCGTCTTCTTGCTAGCTCCCACAGTACTCCTGCTCTCACCTCCTCTTCTATTCCCTTTCTCCTTGAAGATTTATGCCACATTCTTCTTTCTCCCTTTCCTTCATTTTCTCTTTCTCTTCCTTCTCTGCCTCTATTGTCACTTTAGAGACACTTTGGATAAGAACAAAGAAAAATTGAGCATCCAATTCACTAAAGCCCCTAAGTTCTGTTCTACTTTTTCAAACACTGTCACATTCCGAACTCAGGAATAAATTGAGATAACGAATGAATCTACCATGAAGCCTTTCTCTTCCACTGCTGGGAAGAGGGCTGGAGCTGTGTTCCATTAATTGCTTCTGTTGGATATTTGATATAAATCAGTGGACAACTGTTAAGTACCGAACTGAAATTTCATCTACTATAGCTCCTGTGACACTGTTTTCTTTGATAGTGGACATAACCTCCTCTTCCAGAAGACAGTCATCCTCAATGTGGTGATGTCACCATATTTTCTTTCTGTCTTCAGGGTTCAGCATCCAGTAGGTGCTTGACAAATGTTTGCTGAACTGCTTGGTGAATAAACAACTGCCTCATCCACTGCTGACAATCCAATGACTGGTTAGTGTAGAAATGACTCAGAATGACATATGTCTTCCTTTTTCTTCTTTAGTTTGCTTTTGCTTATATACAAATATCTGTAACTTGATAATTCCCTCCCATCTTATGCTGCAGTTTTGGTCTCTGACTAAATTATAAGCTATTTGAAAACGTGGACTGTCTCAGAATGGTGGGACGGGAGGAGCACACAGAGCATCCTTGAGGTCCTCAGTGAGGCCCGTGTGGCATGAGTTGCATGAAGAAGACAGAGCATGGTAGGAGAAGTCAAAGGGAAGACAGAGACCAGATCATGTCGGGCCTCAGAGTCAAGATGAGAACTTGGTCTTTGATCTGCCACAGAAATGAATTGGCACTACTGCCTTTCATCCCTGAGAGATTCCCACTGAGTGAGTGAGACGGCGAGGGCTCGGGTCTCACACTCTCCCTCAGTCACAGAAGTCTGCACTGTACTGGGTGCTCCCACCAAGAGAAGACCTAAGGAGAGGATGGGTCTCCAAAAGCAGCCAGGCAGTGCAGAACAGAGGGCAACAGGTGACAAGCAGTAATGACAGAGGTCTGCTCAACATGGCCTGGTGCCCTCCTCACTTCTGTCCCGCCCAACAGCGGCCATCCCAGAGGCTCAGTGGGAAGGCAGGGGGTAAGGGGTGGACACACTGGTTTGGTGTCCTTTGCCTGTCAGTATATCAACACAGAGAGCATGTCAGTGTTTCATAACCCTCATTTCAGAGCTTCCAAAGCGCCTTTGCCCCACTGTGGCCATTTATCCTTCCACTCCTCTCTAAGATCTGTACTTTCCTGAGCTGCTTCCTCTGGCTCAGCTTCATGCCTAATGAAGTGACTCTCTCCCCCAGCAGCTTAGCCACGGTCAGTGTAGCCCAGCCACTGTCACTTGTGCATCAAAAACACTGTCACTGTCCAGTGCTGCCTCAGAGGGGCCTGGAAACTAGGAGTCACCCTGGGCTTGGACCCTGAACCTGCATTTTCGGCCTGTCATCTTTAACCCTGACTTGGCTTTTGACTTCTGTTTTGTTTCCTGAGCCAAGCATCTGGTTGACTTCAATGACTGCCAGGTTTTTTTTTTTAGTCCTAATCGATTATTTGCTGTAACGATATTTGACCTCCTCATTGCAGGTTATCTCATCTGTCCTTGGCCCTGATCCAAGGAGTTTGTGCTCTAGCCCATGACAAAAACACACTATGTAATTAATGTTACCGAAATTGTATTTTAAAAAACTAGCCAGCTCACTCTTGGCTTGTGGACAAGGGTATAAAGATGGACATCTACATTTTTATTTCCTTAGAGCTCTTTTTTGGGACTTACCACATTCTGCCCCATAATGTCATTCTGCATACCTTTTCTTCTTTGTTAGGGTGAATTTGTGAACTCCTGGAGGATGGAGACCATGACTTACTCTTCTTCATATTTCCTACACTTCTATGCAGATCCCAGAGGAATTATTAAATTTTCATACATCTAAGAATCACCTGGAGAACCTGTAAAACATGCAAATCCCCAGGCCCCTGTGCAAGTGATTCTGATTCTGTATATCTGAGGCAGGGCCTAGCGATGCACATTTTCTCAAGCTCCCCAAGCGACATAAGACAGGTGGTCCTCAGAGTACACAATGAGAAATAAAACTTGGGGAAGAAGGAGTGTATGGTGAAAATGAATAAAGAAAGAATATGAGGCAGGTAAGAAATTTAGGGTCATTTGTGAATTTAGGGTCTCTCTGGAAATCAAGTCTCACGGACATGACCTCGTTCTGTATCCCTACCCCATTTAGAACATTTGTGTGCATTTCACTTCATAAGATTAAAAATGGCACCTAAAGTGTCCTCTGGATATGCAAAGATGAGATTTGCCTTGTTGGAGAGGAAAAACTTTTCCTCTACTCTCTTAGGTTCAGTAAATGGAGGCCTACAATTTAAATTGACAAAAGACAGATTAGCAAAAGTAAAACGGTTTATTTACTCAGGCAACATGTATACACATGGGAGGGTTCAGTGATGAGTAATTCAAAGGAGTGGTTAGAACTCGGGGCTGATGTACCTAACTTAGTAGGGGAAAGGGAAGAGGGAGAAAAGGTTCCTACGTGAAGAACAAATAGGTTTCTATAGGAAAGACAAATGGGTTTCTAGGAAAACAAATGGGAGATAAGAAAGTTAGTGATAATGTTTGTTTATGCAGGTGCAAGTGGTCTTTCTCTCTTCTTCATGTTCATGAAAGTCCACAGAAATGAATTTCTGAGAGGGGATTTATGGTTGGGCTACTCTTGATCTCTCTGCTGGAAGCAGAAGCCACCCCAAGGAAAGACTTTATGGCAGTCCTCACTGCCCAGAAGTTGCTGCCTGTAGTCGGGAAAGGGAAGCTTTGAGAAGGCTTCTTTATGCATCTGTTGAATCAAATGCCTTGAGTTTAAAATAATCATACCAACTCTGGGGTTCCAAGTGGGTCCCCAATAGACTCAAACTCTTACCTGGTTTAAAAAAAAGTCAAAAACTGGAAGTCTGTCAAGAGTATAATTATCTTCCAATGACAGCTCAGTGGCAGGTAGGAAAGGATTATGTAAATGTATTCCAATTCATACTCCCTAGAAAAAGATGCTCATTTATTTCATGTGATGTGACTAAGACAGCTCTAAAGCCACACAGAGCACTGGTATCTCACTGCAGATACAATTTGTGGCAAAAGCCAACTGAATCCTAAAAACTAAAGACATGATAACTAAAACCATGTGAGAAAATGAACCCACCCATGTGAGCAAGGACATTCATTTCTTGATAGGGAAATTGGTATGCCTTACAAGATGAAAATTAAGTATTTAAAATGACAATGTTTTGCCTTAAGGAGGAGAAGTCTTTTTTTGTTTTTGAGGAAGATTAGCCCTCAGCTAACTACTGCCAGTCCTCCTCTTTTTGCTGAGGAAGCCTGGGCCTAAGCTAACATCTGTGCCCATCTTCCTCTACTTTATAGGTGGACGCCTACCACAGCATGGCATGCCAAACGGTGCCATGTCCACACCCCTGATCCGAACCAGCGAACCCCGGCTGCCGAGAAGCAGAACGTGCGAACTTAACTGCTGGGCCACTGGGCCGGCCCCGGAGAAGTTTTCTTATGATTGCCCCTGCGCGGAGTCAGTTTCTCTACCTACTTTAACTCTAGCATCTTCCTAAACTCCAACCATGCAGAAACGCAACACAAGCCTTTCAGACAAATGTACATCAACCAGCCTAGAAACACCTCTGCTGGGCAAGCACAACTTATTTCCATGTAGGGGGAGCTTGAAAAATGGAAGATAAACTTCCTTTTATTTTTCATGAAGAAAGGCCCCAATCCTGCTCGAGCACTGACTCTATCTGTGCTTCTCAAAGTTCTGTTACTTTAGGGCTACATCTTCGGTCAGGATCAACCAAGACAATCACATGACCACTGCTGGCTCTGTAGGGTTGGCTCTACATAAAGTATTTTAATATAGAAATGAGAGGACTTGCAAAGCCACAGGGTGCCAAGGAAAGAATGGCAGTTAAAGTCAGAAATGAAAGAGGCAAAGCTGTGCTCTTGTACACTGCTGAAGATGAAAGGAGCAAATCCACTCAGTCTGTGAGTGACGCCTCCATTGGGACAGACCTGAGAATGGTGTCAGGGATGGCAGACGTGTTTTTGGAAGGAAAGCCATTACGTCAGCATTAAGGGGCACAGCACTCTCCATTCTTTAAAGTCTTTGCCTTTTTTCCCATTAGCAATTAGAATGTTCAGTACTGGATCTCAAAACCTATCCAACCAGTTTTCTTACAGCTGGTTACTTGGCAGGTATTCCAAGCACACTAGCCAGAGCATACCTTTCCTTTAGTGAAGAAGAGGATAGGAAATAAGATGGTCAATAGGAAGCTGGTCTTTTCCCCTCAGGCTTCCAGGAACAGTGATACGTAGGACCTCAAAGGGGGATTGGTTCCTAGGGAGCAACTCGTTGAAGCATATATTTCCACAAGGAGCAAGAAATGGAGCACTAATACATTCCCCATAGTGGAACATTAAGAAAAATTAAGGATAAAACAAATTAGGAGATAACAAATGGTATTACAGCTATGGAAATACCATCCTAACACATTAAGAAGTTGAGAAAGCAAAAGAAATCCGTTTTTAAAGAGGACAATTTAGCACATGGAGAGCATTATTTATGCCCGACAAATAAAGAAATCATCTACAGATGAGAAGCGAATGTTTCCACAACTCTGTTAAGTACCCAGGTTCCACCCCTTAGAACTTGGTTTCTTAGGCTTTGGTCTTATTATATTTTTGATCCTTTAATTCTTTTATCTCTTTTCAACTTAAAGTCAGACCTTTACAAAATTTGTCCTATGTGAACACTTCCTTTTTTCTATTTTTTTATTTTGAGGCATACATATATATGAAAATGAATAATTACAAACATCCATGTAATAACCCCTCAAGGCAAGAAATAGAATGTTAGCAACAAGTCCCGGGTATGTTCCTTTTAATTATTCCATCTTTTATCTTCATTTTTCACTCTACTTTTGGGTGCTTTAGTGTTGAATCTACACTGTGCTCGCTGGGCACTGGAACTGTGCCTCACTCCGGAGAGGCAGTAGCAGTTAAGAGGCAGTCTTTGAAACTGGATTGACCAGAGCAAAAGTTGAGGTACTAAGACTCAATACCTTACCACCTGTGTAACCTTGGGCAAATTACTTGCCACCAAGCCTCAGTTTCCTCACACATAAAACAGGAGAAAGAATATTTAGCTCATAAGCTTATTTGCAGATTAAGAAAACTGGAACCCAGCCTCTGAACTTGATCAGTTAAGCACGCTAGGTAATTATTTTGCTCAAATGCCTTATCTTCTCCATCCCCTTACTTACTATCAAGAATGAAACTAAATTATTACAGAATGATTTTCAACAAGAAAGTTTTATAGAAAAGGAGGAGGACGTTTGGTCGTCACAATAACTGGGAAGCAGTATTGGCTCTAATGGAAGGAGAACAGGGATGCTAAATATGCAACATGCAGCACAGCACCACATAGAGAAAAATGGTCTCATCCAAAATGCCACTAGTATCACCTTTGAGAAACAAAGCTATGTCTTAGAATCCAGAAGAAAGGAAGAAATGATTGAACAAGTTTCATATACAAGTCTATCAATGTTTACACTATTTATAATTAGGCAGTTTTCCCAATTTCTAAATTGTATCACCTTTGTTAAAATTTTAGACTATCATTTTTTATCCTGTTTGGAGAAGGG
This sequence comes from Equus quagga, assembly GCF_021613505.1. Lineage (NCBI taxonomy): Eukaryota > Metazoa > Chordata > Mammalia > Perissodactyla > Equidae > Equus > Equus quagga. Next base: position 31,380,466 of record NC_060278.1, read on the forward strand.
AAAACAATAGTTGATCATCCGTTTTTATGTTTGTAGAAAAATACAAGTATATAGAAAATAAGTTTGCTTAGTGAAAAATTAGAGTGGGGAAGATCCAAAAATAGAGGATTGGTATAATAATTTGGGGTACTCATCCATAAATCATCTATTATAGTCTATTATGTAGCCATATAAAATAATATCCTAGAAGAATCGTTTACTGACATGAGAAAATAATAATGTTACATTGCTATATGAAAAAATAAAGCAGGATGAAAAACAGACATTGTGATTACAAAACATGCAAAGGAAAGTATGACCAAGATACCAGAAAAAAAAAAAGCAAGCAACAGAAACTGCAGGTGAGAGTGACCAGGTGTTAACTAAGACTTCAAAGTACCTGTTATAACTATGTTCAAAGAACTAAAGAAAACCATAATTAAAGAAGTAAAAAAAGGTATGATGACAATGTCATGTCAAGTATAGAATATCAATAGAGAGAAATTACAAAAAAGAACAAAATGGAGATTCTGAAGTTGAAAAGTACAATAACTAAAATGAAAAATCCACTAGAGGGGTTCAACAGTAAATTTGAACTGGCAGAAGAATAAATTAGCAAACTTGAAGATAGATCAATAGAGATTATACAATCTAAAGAACAGAGAAAAACAATGAAGAAAAATGAACACAGCCTCAGAAAATTTGTGAGACACAATTAAAGGGAACAACATACATGTAATGGAAATAGCAGAGGAGAGGAGACAAAGGAGCAGAAAAAATATTCAAAGAAATAGTAGCTGAAAACTTCTCAAAGTTATTGAGACATTAATCTACTCATCGAGGAACCTCAATAAATTCCAAGTAAATTCCAAGACTTCCTCAAATAAACAAAATAAACAAACAACAAAATAAAGTAAAAAAATAAACAGAATTAAAAAATAAGCAAAAGCTGAGAGAATTTGTTGCCAGTGGACCACCTTATAAGAAATACTAAAGGAAGTCTTTAATTTGAAAGCAAGTGATCCCGGGTGATAATTCAAATCCACACATACAAAAAACAAAGAGCATGAGTAAAGCTAATTACATAATTATAATAGATAGTATAAATGTACATTTCCTTTTCTTTCTTTTATTAAGTGATTTCAAAAGCAATTGTATAAAACAAAGTGTATAAAGACATTGTTGGGCCTATAATATATAGAAATGTAATATATTTGCCAACAACAGCATGAAAGAGATGGGTTGCAGCAAAGCCATATTGAGCTCAGGAAATGATTCCATATGGTAACTTGAATTCATAGAAACAAATGAAGATAATCAGAACTTATAAATAAGAAACTTAATATAACAAAAGCTATAAACACATTTTCACAGTCTCTTCTTATTTAAGCTTCTTTAAAGTACAAAAAATTATATAAAGTGATAATTATAAAAATGTGTTGTTGAGTTTAAGACTTATAGAAGTAGCACGTATACCAGTAATACCCCCCAAAGGAGGAAAAATAAATAGAATTATATAGGAGGAACATTTCTGTATCTCACTGGAATTAAGTATAAATCTGAAGTTGATCTGATAAAATGTCTATGAAAGCCCTAGAGCAATCATTAAAGTTGCTCAAAAATATATAATGAAAAAATTATTAAAGAAATTAAATGCTACATTAGAAAATATTCACTTAATGCAAAAGAAAACAGAAAACAGTAAAGGAGGAATAGTGGAACAAAGAAGACATGAAACACATAGAAAACAAAAAGTAAAATGGCAGACATGAATCTAACTATATCAATAATAACACTAAATGTGAAAGGATTAAACAATCCAATAGAATGGCAGGGATTGTCAGACTAGATTAAAAAAAAAACAAGATCCAATTTTATGTTGTCTACAAGAGACTCACTTTAGATTCAAAGACAGAAATACATTGAAAGTAAAAGAATGGAAAAAAAATATACAGTCAGCCCTCTATATCCATGGGTTCCTCATCCATGGATTCAACCAACCACAGATCATGTTCTATGTTTACAATCTGTGATTGGTTGAATCTGCAGATGTGGAACACATGGATACAGAGGGCTGACTAGGGACTTGAGCAGCCTCAGATTTTGGTATCCACAGGGAATCCTGGAACCAATTGCCCATAGATACTGAAGGACAACTGTATCATGCAAACAGTAACCACAGAAATCTGGAATGGCTATCCTAACAGATAAAATAGACTTTAAAACAGAAAATGTTACTAGAGATAAAGAGAGACACTTAAAATAATAAAAGAGTCAATCTATTAGGAAGAAACAGCTGTAAACACATATGCATCTAACACAGAACACCAAAATACATAAGCAAAAATTAACAGAAATTAATGGAGAAATAGACAATTCAACAATAATAGTTGGTGACTTCAATATGCCATTTTCAACAATGAATAGAAAAGCTAGACAAAGATGAAAAAGGAAATAGAAAATTTGAACAACATGATAAACCACGGAGATCTAAAGACATCTATAAACACTTAACCCAACAACAGTAGACTATACATTTTTCTCAAGTGCACATGGAACATTCTCCAGAATAGACAAAATGCTGAAACATAAAACACACCTCAATAAGTTTAAAAGACTAAAACAATACAAAGTATGTTCTCTGACCACAATAGAATGAAATTACAAGTCAGTAACAGAAAGAAATTTGAGAAACTTACAAATATGTGGAAATTAAAAACACACTCCTAAATAAACAATGAGTCAGAGAAGAAATCACAAGGGAAATTTGAAAATACTTTGAGATAAATGATAATTAAGACATGACATATCAAAGTTTAAGGGCTACAACTAAAGCAGCATTTAGAGGAAAATTTATAGCTGTAAATGCTTATATCAAAAAAGAAGAAAAATTTCAAATCTTACTTTAAGACACCATAAAAAGAAGAGCAATCTAAATCTAAAGCAGACAGAAGAAAGGAAATAATAAAGATTAGAGTGAAAATGAATGAAATGGAAAATTTTTTTTTAAATCAAGAAAATCAATGAAAACAAAAGCTAGTTCTTTGAAAAAAATCAACAAAATTGACAGATGTTTGTCTAGATTTACCAAGAAAAAAAGAAATACTCAAATTACTAGATTCGTAAGTGAAAGATAGGGATATTATGACTGACTTTACCGAAATAAAAAGAATTGTAAAGAAATACTATGAACAATTGTCTGTCAATAAGTTAGATATCTTAGCTGATATGGACAAATTCCTAAAAGATACAAATTACCAAAACTGACTCAAGAAGAAATAGACTATCTGAATATATCTATAACAAGTAAAGCGATTGAATCTCTCTTGAGATTCAAAAACTACCCACAAAGAAAAGCTCAGGTCAAATGACTTCACTGGTGAATTCTACTAAATATTTAAGGAAGGATTAATACCGATTCTTGAAAAATTCTCTCATAAAATAGAAGAGGAAGGAACACTTCTCAATTCAATCTGTGAGGGCAATATTACCCTGATACCAAAACCAGACAAAGCCATCACGAGAAAAGAAAACTAAAGATCAGTATCTCTTATGAATATGGATGCAAAAACCCTCAATAAAATACTAGTTTTTAGCAAATGGAATCCAAAAACACATACAAAGAATTATACACCATGATCAAGTGGGATTTATTCCAGGAATGCAAGGTTGGTTTAACATCTGAAAATCAATTCATGTAATAAACCATATCAATAGAATAATAAAACAGAAATCACATGATCATCTCAGTAGATACAGAAAAGGCATTTGAGAAAACCCCAAAACTTTTCATAATAAGAACACTGAACAAACTGAATAGAAGGGAAACTCCTCAATCTGATAAAGAATATTAAAAACAAACCAACCAACCCAGAGCTAACACCATGCTTACTGGTGAAGACTGTATGCTTTCACTCTAAGATCAGGAACAAAACAAGGATGTTCACTCTTGTCATTGCTATTCAAAGTTGTACTAGAGGTCCTAACCAGGTCAATTAGGAAAGACAAAGAAGTAAAAGGCATCCAGATAGGAAAAGAAGTAAAACTATGTCTATTCACGGATGACATGATATTGTATACATGGAAAATCTTAAGGAACCCACTGAAAAACTAATGAATGATTTCAGCAAGGTTGAGGGATACAAGGCCAACATACAAAAATCAATTCTATTTCTACACACTTGTGTGGAAGAATGAAACATGAAGTTAAGAAAATTTCATCTATAATAGCATCAAAAAGAATAAAATACTTAGGAATAACTTACAAAGTTCAAAACTTATACTTTGAAAGCTATAAAATGTTGTTGATGGAAATTAAATAAACCCTAAATAAATGGAAAATACCCTTGTTCATGAACTGGAAGACTTAACACTGTTAAGATGGCAACATTCCCCAACAGACCTACAGACTCAACGCAATCCTTAGCAGAATCTCAGCTGGCTTCTTTGTAGAAACTGACAAGCCAATTCTAAAATTCACGTGGAATTGCAAGGGACTCAGAATAGCCAAAACAAAGCTAACAAAGAACAAAGGGGGAGAACTCACATTTCCCAATTTCAAAACTTACTAGAAAGCAATAGTAATCAAGATGGTGTGGTAGTGGCATGAGGATAGACATAGATCAATGAAATAACATGAATAGTCCAGTAATAAACCCACATATCTCTGATCAAATGATTTTTCACTAGAGTACCAAGACCATCTGATGGGGAAAGGATAATCTTTTCAACAAATGGTGCTGGGACAACTGGATAGTCACATGAAGAAAAATGAAGTTGGACCCTTATCTCCCACATACAAAAATTAACTTAAAATGGATCAAAGACATACGTGTAAGAACTAAAACTATAAAACATAGAAGTAAGCCCTTGTGGTCTTGGATTTGGCAGAGTTCTTCAATATGACACCAAAAGCACAGGTAACAAAAGAAAAAATAGTTTGGAGTGTGGATGTCATTGAAATTAAAAAGTGCGCTTTAAAGGCCACTATCAAGAAAATGAAAAGAAGACCCATAGAATGTGAGAAAATGTTTGCAAGTGATATGTCTGATAAAGTACATATCTAGAATGTATAAAGAACATTTACAACTCAATAATAGACAAATAATCCAATTTAAAAATGGGCAAAGGATTCAAATAGACATTTCTCCAAAAGAGATATACGAATGGCCAAAAAACACATGAAAAGATGCTCAATCATCTGTCATCAGGAAAATGCAATTCAAAACACAATGAGATACCACTTCACACCCATAGAATGTCTAGAATAAAACAGACAGATAATAGCAAGTGTTGGCAAAGATGTAGAAAAATTAAAACCCTCATTCACTGCTGGTGAGAATGTAAAATGATGCATCTGTTTTGGAAAACAGTCTGGCAGATCCTCAAATGATCAAACACAGAGTAACCATATGACCCAGAAATTCCACTCCTAGGTATGTATCCAAGAGAAATGTAAACATACGTCCACGAAAACTTGCACATGAAAGTTCATAGAAGCATTATTCATAACAGCCAAAAATGGAGACAACTTAAATGTTTGTCAACTGGCAAATGGATAGACAAAATGTGACATATTCACGCAACGAACTTTTATCCTGCCCCATAAAAAGGAATGAAGTACTGATATAGATCTCACATGGATGAACTTTGAACACATGCTAAGTGAAAGAAGTCAGTCACCAAAGACCACATACAATATGATTCCATTCATGTGAAATGTCTGGAACAGGGAAATCTATAGAGACAAAAAGCAGATTCCTGGTTGCTTTGGGCTAGGAGGAATGGTAAGATAGAGGGTGTTAGCTAAATGGTACAGATTTTCTGTTTGAGGTGATAAAAATGTTCTAAAATGGATTGTGGAGATGTTTGAACACGTCTGTGAGTATACTAAAAACCTCTGATGGAACACATTAAATGGGTGAATTGTACTGATATATCTCAACAGAGCTACTATTTTTTTAAAAACAGTATAAACAATGTGATACTATTTTGTTTAAAATAATATCTATATATAGCCAGAAGTCTTGAAAGTCATATAAAAAATGTTTACAGTGGCTCTCTCTCAATGGAACAATTATACATTACTTTTATTGATTATTTCTATGTGTATGTTTTGTTTTTCAAATTTTATTATTTTGCAATAAGAACAAAAACATTTTGAACATAAAAGCAAATAAAAATATAGAATACCTTCTAAATTAGTTTTCTTCTTTCCAAGCTAATTCACTCCAAATTCTGCAAGTCATCACAAAAAGAATTTTCCCACAAAGATTTTTTTTTACTAATTTCTTTTATCTGACATTGCTCCACAAGTCAATCAACAAGCACATCAAGAACTTCCTGGTTGCTTACTCACACTGGACACTGCTGACCACTCCCTTCTTCATAAGCCTCCCAAGGCACAGTGTTTGGCACATTGTAGATGCTCAAAAAGTACTTATTGAATAACTGAAATTTGAGTGTCTACTGCTTTGAGGATTTAAGACTAAGGCATGTAGAAGAATCAGAGAACAAAGAATATAATTTAGTACTGTATTTTTTGCTTGGAACACAATGCTGTTTCATAGATGAGAAAGATTAATGTGGAGAAAATCAATCAGTATCATTTATGCCACATGTGCTTCACAGACAAAGAGATGTGGTGGAGGCAGGTTCAAGAGGAAGAGGACTTTGCTTGCCAGGCATCTTTCACTCTTTCCTGAAAAGAGTCTGTGTCCTAGCCAGAGTAGTCTAGCAGGTTCCCCAGTGTGGTCTCTGCTTACCTTCACTCATGCCAACCCTTCCTCTTTGCGTCACTACTGACAAACGCAATGCCCTTCTTTCTAATGTCCACTTGTCAAGACCCAATTCTTGGCATTGATAGCATCATCCGGTCTCTTCCATGATGTTGTTCTTGTTCTCCTCTCAGCAGACCTCTTCCTTCCCTGAAGCCCTCGGCTCTGCCTTTGGCTGTGCTTTACTCTTCACCCCACCTATCGCTGAGGTCAGACCTGGAAGGCCTCTGATTGGCCCTTCTTGGCTCCAGTCTATGCTTTAGGTGGAAAAATGTGTTGTTGGTGGAGGAATAGCATTTGTGAAAGTCTGAAGTTGAGCTATGGTATGACCACTTGAGATACGGGAAGACTACAGTGTAGGTGGAATGCAGCATTCGAGGAGGGAAGTTGGAAGAGGTGAGTGTAAAGAAGGAAAATAAGCCATATCAGGAAGGGCTTTGGGTGCCCTGGGAAGGAGTTTGGACACCCCACTAAGGCGGCAGGAGCTTTAAGAAGATTTGTGTGTTAACGTTTTCCCTCACTGCTGGATGACACTGCATGGGCGGGGGGGGGGGGGGGGGGGGGGGGGGGGGGGGGACAAGAATAAATGTTGGGAGACCACATAGGAGATCACTGTGGTAGCCAGGTGAGAAAGGTAAATGGACTAGTAATGACTAGTAGTGTCCAGTGGAGAGAGATGGCGGACTGAGTGATCTTTAGGAGCAAATTGATTACTAGTGCCTTTCACAGAGACTGGTTACAAAAAAGGGAGCAACTGGTTTGGGCACAGGGCAGGGTAGTAGGGGAGAGGCAGAATTCAGTCTTATTAACTTGAAGTGAGTTTTTCTGCAGTCCTCCGGGAAATGTTGACTAGGCAGTTGGTTACACAGAATTTAAGTTCCAGACATATACAAAGGCTGGGAATTTGGTTCAGGAGTCATTGACACGAAGATGACAATGGAAGATCCCCAGTGAGAATTAGCAGAGGGAGGACTCACAGCAGAAACCCAAGAGGTGCCAGAAGTTAGAGAAGAGAGGATGAGGACCCTATCACGGAAACAAAGAAGGAGCTGCTAGAGAGAGAGAATGAGACCAGAAGCCAGGGAAGACGCTGTTCAGAGAGGAGCCTGTGGCCAACAGAGGCAATGTGGCTTGAGCCCTGGAAACTATCTGACGACTTCGTTCTTCTGGAGGCTGTCAGCAACCCAGCAGGAGGCTGCACAGATGGAGGGCAGCTTAGGCCAGCTGACAATGGTCCAAGGGGATGAATAGGAAGAAAGGAGATGGGGGTGACAAGTGCAGAAAGCTCTTTCCAAAAGTGTGATCAGCCTTACCCAGGAACACTGCTCTTATTCCTAAGAAGCAGGAGGTACAGGTGTGGGTAAATGTGTAGATTCTGTGCCAGGACCAGAGGGAGTTCTTGTGTGGTAGCTTTTATTTTCTCTGGGAAATTGAAGGTGAGATTGTCTGCCGAGAATGATGGAGGGGGAGAAGGCTCAGTGGTTTGAGGAGGAGGGAGAATCATGGAGCATGGGGGAGATTGATGAGTTGCAGAGCATGGTGGAGCAGACCTAGGGTCTGTGCTTATGGGCTCTGAGGTCACACTGGCTTCCACCAGCAACATGCTCAGGAGCCCAGGAGTAGGACAGGAGAGGGAAGAAGTGGGATTAGTCCTGGGTTGAGGTCTTTCCAAGAAGTGGTAATACAAGGATGAGAGGGCAGGGCTGTAGAAGATTCTGCAAGAAGAATGGAAATAATATAGCTTGTAATACGGCTTTGGTAGAGAGGGAGTGTAGTAGTTTTCAATCACTGCATAACACAAACTTAGTGTTGGAAACAAAATCCATTTGTTATCTCAACTTTGGTAGGTCAGAATTCTGAGCATGGCTCAGCTGGGTCCTCTCCCCAGGGTCTCACAAGGCTGCAATCAAGCTGTCAGCAGAACCTGCAGTCTCACCCGGAGCTTGAGGCCCTCTTCTGAGCTCATCCAGGTTGCTGGCAGAATTTAGTTCCTTGTGGTTGGATGACTGAGGTCCTTTGCTGGCTGGTGGATCATTCTCAGCCTTTAGAGGCCACCTCTTCTCCACAAGACTTTGCTTTCTTCCTCTGAGACCAGCCAGAAAAAACATCTGCTTTTAGAGAGCTCACCTGATTAAGTCAGACCCACACAAGGTAATCTTTATTTTGATTAACTCAGAGTCAATTGATTTGGGACCTTGATCACATCTGTAAAATCTCTTTTACCATATGATGTGGCATAATCATGGGAGTTACATCACATCATATTCACAGGTCTCACACACACTCAGTGGGAAGGGATCATCCAGGAGGAGGGTCGTTGAGTAAAGTCATCTATGTGAAAAGGAAGCCCAGATTTACATCTTACGCCCTGATCTCTTCAATGGACTGAATTGTGTCTCCACAATTCCTATGTTGAAGCCGTAATCCCCAACGTGACTGTATTTGGAAATGAGGCCTCTAAGGAGGTAATTAAGATTAAATGAGGTCATAAGGGTGAGGCCCTGATCTGACAGGAATGGTGTCCCTATAAGAAGAGGAAGAAGGGCCGGCCCGGTGGCACAGCAGTTAAGTGCACAAGTTCCACTTCGGTGGCCCGGGGTTCGCTGGTTTGGATCCTGGGTCCAGACATGGTACTGCATGGCAAGCCATGCTGGGGCAGGCGTCCCATATATAAAGTAGAGGAAGATGGGCACGGATGTTACCTCAGGGCCAGTCTTCCTCAGCAAAAAGAGGAGGATTGGCAGATGTTAGCTCAGGGCTAATCTTCCTCGGAAAAAAAAAAAAGAAGAGGAAGAGACACCAGAGACTTCTCTCTCTCCATGTGCACAGAGGAAGCACCATGCGAAGACATAGTGAAAAGGTGCCATCTACAACTCAGGAAGGGAGGCATCTCCAGAAACTCGCCCTAGAACCCTCTGCCCATCTCCCACTTCACCTTGGATAATCCCCTGGGCCCACTAGGCTTCACTCTGTTTCTCAACATAGCAGGATCTCATTCCAGCCTCAGGGCTTCTGTTCCTTCTGTTCCCTATACCTAGAATGCTCTTCCTTCAGAACTGTGTGAGGCCTATTCTTTTATACAGCACAGTTTTATACAACTGTTTGAGGCTCTATTCTTTTATACAGAAGGGAGAGCCCTCCCTTCACCATGCTGTCTAAAGGATATGCCATATCTGCTGGTTCCTTCATCACATATCCTGTGGCAGACAGAATAATTGCCCCCCAAAATGTCTACCTCCTAATTCCTGGAACCCCTGAATATGTTATTGTACATTGTGAAGGGCAATTTAGGTAGCAGATGGATTATGGTTACTAATTAGCTGATCTTAAAATAGATTATTTTGGATCACCTGGGAGGGCCCAATGTAATCACAAGAGTCCTTAAAAGTGGAAGAGGGAGGCAGGAGACTCTGTGTCAGAGGCGTGGGACGTAAGAAAGACTCAATCCACCACTGTTGGCTCTGAAGATAGGGGAAGGGGCAGTGAGCCAACGAATGCGGGTGGCCTCTATTGGCTGGAAAAGGCAGGGAACAGACTCTCCCTTATAACCTCCTGGAAGGACAACTTGATTTTAGCCCAGTGTGATCCATTTTGGACTTCTGACCTCCAGAACTATAATTTGTGTTATTAAAGCACTAAGTTTGCAATAATTGTTTCAGCAGTAATAGGAAAATAATACACACTCCATTTTGGTTCCTTCACAACACTTATCACTATCCAAAATGATTTTATTTATTCACTTATAAAGTGTCTCCCTGCTCTAGAATGTAAATCCAGGAGGACAAGGACCTTGACTTCACTACTGTGTCCCCAGGGCCTCGAACAGCAATGAACAAAAGTGGGTGCTAAATAAAGATCATCTCTTGGATAAGTAAAAAGAAGAAAAGGTTAACAGGAACTTGAGGGGTTAGGGATAAGTATTCCTGTGTGTTCGAGAGACAAGCACAGCAGAATAAGAGTTAGGATTAGGCTTGAAGTGAGTCGGAAATGTGGCACGAGAGTGGTCTGAACAAAGCAGAGCATTTCTTTCTCCTGGAGAAGCTGGGAGGTGGCAGTCCAGGCCTGATGGCATTGCCGCTCTAGGGAATCCTTAGGGACCCAGCTTCCTGCCTTGTCCCTCCATCCTTAGCAGGTGGCCTCATCCTCCTGGTCCAAGGTGGACTTCTAAGGAAAACTTCCAGAAACTGCACACAACTTGTTCCACTTACATACCATTGGTTATCACAGACAGTGGAAAAGCTACTTTACAAGTATTAGATGCACAGTGTAATGCCACTTTTATAAACACACACACATTATTAGAAGGGCTTCTAGCAACAACTAAAGAGTGTTTATTTCTTGGTTGTGGGATATAGGAGATTTTTATCTTCTGCTTTGGGCTTTTCTATATTTTCCATATGAATAGCAATAAATATGTATTGCTTTTGTAATCAGAAAAATCCAATAAAAAGCATTTTAAGAAAAAGGAGGAAAAGTCATAGTCAAGGGACTAAAGTAGTGATTTATGCAGGAAATCAAGGGGGTTGAATTGTGGCTGAGAGGGGCGGGGGTAGTATCAGATAATGGTTGAGAGAAGGGACATTTCCAGATTCACTGGAAGGACCCGCTTTTACTCTCCCATTGTCAAAATGTTTATAGTCTGAAGGGTTGCTATGCTCAGGATTTTAGGCTTAGCTGTATTTTGATTTGGAGTTTATCCTCCTTACAAAATTATAGACTCTAAAAGAGCAAAACGTGGACTACAGCTCAGGCTACAGATGAGACCAGAAATGTAAATACCAGGATCTCGAAAATGTCAAGCTCTTCTTTCAATATTTGTCTATATAATAGCCTCACTCCATCACCTTCCTTGCTCCTCCCTCCCAAATAAAGAGCATCTGTAAAGCTTTCTATTTAGTCTCAATGCCTAGCTCCAAGCCACACTCCCCGGCCTGGGAGGAACCTTCCTGTTGGCCGTGGGGGCCTGGTTCCACCAGCAGCTCTGGGAGGCAGCACGGCTGCCCGCAGCCCACAGGCCAGCATCAGTAGGGAGACAGTCCAGTTGGAACCTGCTGAGTTCTTGTCATTTTAGGCTGAACAAAATTATAAGGTAAAGATTTTCTGCGTTAGACTACGCTCCTTAGTGCCTCCTGGATGTGGGTGTAGCCTTAGGCATGTAGACAGGAGCCCTGTAAGTACTCTGGTAACATAACTGCATAGTTTGTAGTTTGTGGTACAAATCAAGCTCCAAGCTGCCATTACATTTAGCTGTCGGGGTTGGTGCATGTATAATTTGATTCAATCTGTCAGGGTTCATGGGGTCAGCAGTTTGGGAGCAGAAAGTTAGTCTGAGTCAGCTCCCAGGGCAGCTGTACAAAGCAGGCTCTGGTTTGGTGGGTAGACCAGAAACCTGGCCTGGGGCCTCTTCTCCTGTAGAGCGGTGTGTGTGACCCCCCCTTCTCTGTAGGGCTGCTGGGCAGGCACGGTGTGTACGTGAAGTTGGAGAGGCACATTGTGGGGACCAGAGTAGAGAGGGAGAGATTTCTCAGCTGGCCAGGAATAGTCTGCGTCAGGCAGGATTAAGAGGGAGGAAATAAGACCCAAGGTTCCAAACACTTTCACACATTTTCCCTTCTTGCTAGAGTTTTCAAAGCACTGTATTTTAAAAAAAATTAACAGTGCAGTTTCAAGTTATTCCAGTTAACAGGATAGTGTTTACTTAGCTTATTTCCTGCTGTGACTTAAAGCAGAAAGCGTATTAAGCTCTTTAGATTTTGCACTAAGTCAGGCAGGCTGGAAAAGCTCTTTTAAATCCATGGAGTATGAAAACATAAGCTACACATCCTAGGCAACAGGTAAAGAAACATGTTGCCTAGGCAGTAAAATATTTTATTGAAAAGGCAATGACCTGAGTCAAAGCTCTTATTGAATTGTAAAAGTGATAACGTCATCAGATAAATAGAACTTTAGAGGTTTATCAATTACTGGTATTGCTCAATCAGCATCAAAACCACAGAAAGGAGAGTCATCTCAGGAAACAGAAGTACTAGAAACATACTTCTAATCTCATGAGGGATTGGGGCCAGGGAGGAAAAATCTGGCAGCATATTTAGGTACCTGCCTAATCTTCCATCGCATGGGATGCTTGGTGCCTGTGGGGTGGGACTCTCCTGACGGCTACAGTCCTGGCAGGTTGATGTAAGAGTAGACATGCAGGCGATGTCAGCAAGATGGTAGACTAGGAGGCCTCAGCCCTTGTGCCCCCTCAGAAAAACACAACAATTTGACAACTATCCATGGACGATAATAACTCTGGGAGAGCTCTGGAGTACAATTAAGAAAGAGCAGCAACCCAGTGGAGTACAAAAACTGAGGGTGGCCACATAGACAAGACACAGAAACATCTTACCTGTGTCACCCCATCACTCAGGCTGACACATCTCAGTGACAAAGGAATCCCTTGGGCTATGAGTCCCCCTGAGGGAAAAGGAGAGCAGGAAGACCCCAGCAGCCTTCATCACTCAAGACCCTGCAGCCCTGCCACTGTCAAGGATCCCCAAAGTCTTGGCTGACATAGACTCCAGCTGTCAGCGATAACTGGAGCCCATACCACTGTGCCCCGTGGAGCTGAACATGGAGCCTCATCCCCAGAGGCGGCACTGTGCCTTTCCCCTGACTCAGTGCTGCCTGTGCACAGGCCCAGCCTGGACCTGGTATCACCAACGTGTGTGTGCCTGCCCTGGACCCTGCGCTCCCATGTGCCCACTGGATCCCGCACTCCTACATGCCCACCAGACCTGGTGTGCTTGCACAACCCCCAGACCAGGTACCACTGTGCACCCCACCCAGCCAATGCCCTCACACCCACCAAGAGGTGAGGGTCTTTCCTTAGTGAAGCCAGTCTGCAAAGTCTAGAAGAAGTGATTGCTTCTTCAAATGTGCAGGCACCAATACAAGGCTAGAAGGCACATAAAAACTCAGGAAAGCATGACATCGGCAAAGGAACACAATAAATTTCCAGTAACTGAACTCAAAGAAATGGAAATCTATAAATTGCATGACAAATAATTCAAAATAATGGTTTTAATGAAGCTCAGCGAGCTCCAAGAGAACACAAATAGACAAGTCAAAAAAATTAGGGCAACAAGACATGAACAAAATGAGAAGTTCAACAAAGAGCTAGAAATCATAAAACAAACATACAAACAAACAAAACAAAATAGAAATGCTGGAGCTGAAGAATATAGTGACTGAATTGAAGAATTCAATAGAGAGCCTCAACATCAGCCTCAATCAAGCAGAAGAATGATTCAGTGAGTTTGAAGGTAAGTCATTTGAAATTATCCAGTCAGAGGTGCAAAGAGAAAAAAGAATGAAAAAGAGCGAAGAAAGCCTATGGGATTTATGGGATACCATAAAAGTAAGTATCATACACATTAGGAGAATCTCAGAAGGAGAAGAGAGAGAGAAAGGAGTGAAAAACTTATTTAAAGAAATAATACCCCCAACTTCCCAAATCTAGGGAAGAAAGTAGACATTCAGGCTCATGAAGCCCAAAGGACCCCAAGTAGTTTGAAGATAAAGAGGTCTACACTGAGACACATTATAACAAAATTGTGAAAATTCAAAAACAAAGGGAGAATTTGGAAAGTAGCAAGAGAAAAATGACACATCACATATAAGGAAACCTCCACAAAACTATTGGCAGATTTCTCAGCAAAAATCTTGTAGACCAGGACTGCTGGTGGGAATGCAAACTGGTGCAGCCACTATGGAAAACAGTATGGATATTCCTCAAAAAACTAAAAATAGAACTACCATACGATCCAGCCATCCCACTACTGGGTATTTATCCAAAGAGCCTGAAGTCAGCAATCCCAAAAGTCCTGTGCACCCCAATGTTTATTGCAGCACTGTTTACAATAGCCAAGACGTGGAAGCAACCTAAGTGCCCATCAACAGACGAATGGATAAAGAAGATGTGGTACACATATACAATGGAATACTACTCAGCTGCAAAACAGAACAAAATCATTCCATTTGCAATAACATGGATGGACCTTGAGAGAATTATGTTAAGTGAAATAAGCCAGCAAGAGAAAGATAATCTGTGTATGACTCCACTGATATGAGGAATTTAAAACTATGGACCAAGAACAGTTTAGTGGATACCAGGGGAAAGGTGGGGTGGGGGGTGGGCACAAATGGTGAAGTGGTGCACCTACAACATGACTGACAAACATTAATGTACAATTGAAATTTCACAAGATTGTAACCCATCAATAACTCAATAAAAAAAAAAAAAGAAAAACTGGGGAAAAAAAAAATCTTGTAGACCAGGAAAGAGTGGGATGATATGTATTAAAGTACTAAAAGAAAAAAACTTCCAATCAAGAATACTATATCCCACAAACTATCCTTTAACAATGAAAGAGAGAGAAAGTATTTCCCAGACAAACTAAAAATTGAGGGATTTCATTAACACAAGATTTGCTTTTCAAGAAATGCTTAAGAGAGTTACTCAAATTGAAATGAAAACAGGCTAAACAGCAACATGAAAGCATATGAAAGAATAAATCTCACTGGTAAAGGTAAGCATACAGACAAATACAGAATAATATAACACTGGAATGATGGTGTGTAACTACTTTTAAGCCTAATATAATAGTTAAAAGACAAAAATATTAAGAATAACCATAACCACAAAAATTTGTTAATGGCTACACAATACAAAAAGAGTTAAACTCTGACTAGAAGAACACAAGGTGTAGGGGATTGGGGAGGTAATAAAAGTGCAGAGAGTTGTATGTAATTGAAGTTCAGTTGTTATCAACTTAAAACAGACAGATATAACAAGATATTTTATGCAAGCCTCGAGGTAATCACAAAAGAAAAGCCTATAATAAATATACAAAAGACAAAGAGAAAAGAATCAAAGCAAATTACTACAAAAAACACATCAGGTAGCACAGGAAGACAGCAAGAGAGGAAGAAAGGAACAAAAAAACTGCCAAACAGACAGAAAGCAATTAACAAAATGGCAATAGTAAGTCCTCACCTATTATTGATTATTTTAAATGTAAACAGATTAAATTCCCCAATCAAAAGCCAAAGATTGGCTGAATGGATTAGAAAAAACAAGATCCAGTGATATGCTGTCTATAAGAGACTCACTTTAGATTTAAGGATACCCAAAGACTGAAAGCAAAGGCATGGAAAAGATATTCCATTCAAATGGTAACCAAAAGAAAGAGGGCTGGCTATATTTATATCAGACAAAATAGCCTTTAAGTCAAAAACTGTCTCTAGAGTCAAAGAAGGTCATTATATAATGATAAAATGTCAATTCAACAGGAAAATAAAACAATTATAAATACATAACACACCCAACATCAGAGTAACTAAATATATAAAGCAAATATTGACAGACCTGAAGGGAGAAAGTGACAGCAATACAATAATACTAGAAGACTTCAATACCCCACTTTCAATAATGGTTAAAACATCCAGACAGAAAATCAATAAAGAAACAGCTGACCTAAACAACACTGTAGACCAAATGGACCCGACAGAGATGTACAGAACTTTCCACCCAACACCAGATTACACATTCTTCTGAAGCACACACAGAACATTCTCCAGTGGAGATCACATGCTAGGTCACAAAGCAAGTCTTAACAAATTTAAGAAGATCAAAATTATTACAAGTATATTTTCCAACCACAAAAGAAAGAAACTAGGAAGTAATAACAGTAAAATAAATAAGAAAATTCACAAGTATGTGGAAACTAAAGAACATACTCTTGAACAACCATTGAGCCAAAGAGGAAATCAAAAGGGAATTTAGGGGCCGGCTCTGTGGCCGAGCGGTTAAGTTTGCGAGCTCTGCTGCGGTGCCCCAGGGTTCAGATCCTGGGCACGGACGTGGCACTGCTCGTCAGGCCACATTGAGGCAGCGTCCCACATCCCACAACTAGATGGACCTGCAACTAAGATATACAACTGTGTACAGCGGGGTTTGGGGAGATAAAGCAGGAAAAAAAAAAAGATTGGCAACAGTTGTTAGCCCAGGCGCCAATCTTTTAAAAAAAGGGAATTTAAAAAATACTTTGAGACAAACAAAAATGAAAACATACATACCAAAACTTATGGGATGCAGCAAAAGCAATACTAAGAAATGAGTTTCTAGTGATAAAGGCCTACATTAAAAAAAGAGAAATTTCAAATAAACAACCTAACTCTACACCTCAGGGAATTAAAAAGAAGAAAACTAAGCCCAAAGTTAGCAGAAGGAAGGAAGTAATAAAGATTAGAGCAGAAATAAAACAGAGAATAGAAAAACAATAGAAAAAAATCAGTGAAACTGAGGGTTGGTTTTTTGAAAAGATCAACAAAATTAACAAACCTTGACTAGACTAAGAAAAAAGGAGAGAGAACTCAAATGAATAAAATGGAATGAATGAAAGAAGAGACATTACAGTGCATGACTCAGAAATATAAAGGATCATAAGGGACTATTATGAACAATTATACATCAACAAATTGGACAATCTAGAAGGAGTGGATAAATTCTTAGAAACATACAACCTACCAAAACTGAATCAAGAATAAATAGAAAGCCTAAATAGACCAACAGACCAAAAAATAAGGAGATTGAATCAGAGATCAAAAACATCCCAAGAAAGAAAAGCCCAGGACCAGATGGCTTCATGGACAAATTCTACCACACATTCAAAGAAGAATTAATACCAAGCCTTCTTAAACTCTTCCAAAAATAGAAGAGAGAACACTTTAAAACTCATTTTACAAGGCAAGCATCACTCTGTTACCAAAGCCAGACAAAGATATCACAAGAAAAGATAACTACATGTCAATATCCTTGATGAATATAGATTTTTAAATCCTCAATTAAATAATATCAAACCAAATTCAACAGCATG
The DNA here is from genome assembly GCF_021613505.1 of Equus quagga. Taxonomy (NCBI): domain Eukaryota; kingdom Metazoa; phylum Chordata; class Mammalia; order Perissodactyla; family Equidae; genus Equus; species Equus quagga. The sequence continues at coordinate 31,398,140 of NC_060278.1, forward strand.
TGAAAAGGACTACACACCATGACCAAGTGGGATTTATCTCCGGGATTCAAGGATGGTTCAATATATACAAATCAATCAATGTGATACACCACATTAACAGAATGAAAGATAAAAACCAAATGAACATCTTAATAGATGCAGAAAAGGCATTTGACAAAATTTAACATCCATTCATGATGACACATCTCAAAATAGGTACTGAAGGAACTTACTCTAATATAATGAAGGCCATCTATGCAAAGTCCAGAGCTAACATCACAATCAATGGGGAAAAACTGAAAGCTTTTGCCATTACAAGACAGGGTTGCCCACTCTCACCACTTCTATTCAGAATAGTACTGAAAGTCCTAGCCAGAGCAATTAGACAAGAAAGAAGAAATAAAAGATATCCAAATTGGAAAGAAAGAAGTAAAAATATCTGTTTGTAGATGATAACATGATGATATAGGTAGAAAACCCTAAGACTCCACAAAAAATTGTTAGAACTGATAAACAAATTCAGTAAATTGCAGGATCCAAAATTAACATACAGGGGCTGGCCCTGTTGCCGAGTGGTTATGGTTGCATGCTCTGCTTCTGCAGCCCAGGGTTCCATCAGTTTGGATTCTGGGTGTGGACATGACACTGCTCATTAGGCCATGCTGAGACAGCGTCCCACATGTCACAATCAGAAGGATCTACAACTAAAATATACAACTATGTACTGGGGGGCTTTGGGAGAAGAATTTTTTTAAAAGATTAACATGCAAAAATCAGTGATGTTTCTATACACAAACAACAAACCATCTGAAAAGGAAATTAAGAAAACAATCCCATTTACAATAGCATCAAAAAGAACAAAATACTTAGGAACAAACTTAAGCAAAGAGGTGAAAGACTTGTACACTGAAAATTATAAAACATTGGTGAAGGAAATTAAAGAAGACACAGATAAATGGAAAGACATCTTTGTTCATGCATTGGAAGAATTAATATTGTTAAAATATATGTACTGCCCAAAGTGATCTGTAGATTCATTGCAATCCCTATCAAAATCCCAATGGCATTCTTCATAGAAATAGAAAAAAAATCCTAAAATTATATGGACCTTCAGAAGACCTCAAATAGCCACAGTAATCTTGAGCAAGAAAAATAAAGCTGGAGGCACCACATAGTTGATTTCAAAATATATTACAAAGCCACAGTAGTCAAAACAGTATGGTACTGGCATAAAAACAGATACATAGATCAATGGAATAGAATTGAGAGCCCAGAAATAAACTCACACATTTACGGCCAACTGATCTTCAACAAGGGTGCCAAGAACACACAATGGGAAAGGGATAGTCTCTTGAATAAATGATGTTGGGAAAACTGGATATCCACCTGCAGAAGACCCTTATCTTACAGTGTATACAAAAAAACAAACTCAAGATGGATTAAAGATTTAAACGTAAGACCTGAAACCATAAAAATATTAAAAGAAAATAGGGGAAAAGCTTCTCGACATTGGTCTGAGCAATAATTTTTCAGATATGACACCAAAGCACAGGCAATAAAAGAAAAAATAGATAAGTAGGATTGCATCTAACTAAAAGCTTCTGCACAGAAAAGGAAACAATCAACAGAGTGAAAAGGCAACCTATGGAATGGGAGAAAATATTTGCAAACCATACACCTGATAAGGTGTTAATATCCAACAGCAAGAAACTCACACAACTCAATAGCACAAAACAAGCAAATAAAACCCCAAATAATCTGATTTTAAAATGGGCAAAGGATCTGAATAGACATTTCTCAAAAGAAGACCTACACATGGCCAACAGGTATATAAAAGGTGCTCAACATCACTAATCATCAAAGAAACAAAAATCAAAACCGCAATGAGATATCACCTCACACCTGTTAGAATGGCTACCACCAAAAAGACAAAAGATAACAAGTGTCGGTGAGGATGTGGAGAAAAGGGAACCCTTATGCACTGTTGGTGGGAATGTAAATTGGTGCAGCCACTATGGAAAACAGTATGGACGTTCCTTGAAAAATTAAAAATAGGACAACCACATGATCCAGCAATCCCACTTCTGAGTAGATAGCCAAAGGAAATGAAATCAGTATCACAAAGAGATATCTGCAATCCCATGTTCGCTGCAGCATTATTCACGACAGCCAATACATGGAAACAACCTAAATGTCCATTGACAGACGAATGGATAAAGAAAATGTCGCATATACATACAATGAAATATTATTCAGCCTTAAAAAAAGAAGGAATTCCTGCCATTTACGGCAATAAGGATTAACCTGGAGGACATTATACTAAATGAAATAAGCCAGACACAGGAACACAAATACGGCATGATCTCACTTACATATAGAATCCAAAAGAGTCGAACTTACAGTATTAGAGAATAGAATGGTAGTTACCAGGGGCTTAAGGAGAAATGCGGAGAAGTCGGTCGAAGGTGCAAAGGTTCAGTTATGCCAGATGAATAAGTCCTGGAGAGCTAATATACCACAATGTGACTGTAGTTAATAATACTGTATTGTATACATGAAATTTGCTGAAAGGCTAGATCTTAAGTGTTCTCACCATACACACACACACACAAAAAGGTAATTATGTGGAGCAACGGAGGTGTTAGCTTGATTGTGGTGCTATTTTACAATGTACACACATATAAAACCAGCACGTTGTACACCTTAAATATATATAATTTTTATTTTATAAAAAAAGCAGAGGGATGCAGAATGGGGGCAGGGCATGCTTGGTGGGGCTTTGCTGGATGTAGGTGGAATGTTCTCCTTCAGCTTCTGACATGCAGGTGACAACCTGGCTACTGGATTGGCAGCTATTTGCCACCCTTTAAATTTCTGGAACATAGTAAATATTTAATTCACTGTGATAGAGCTGACACCACTATGACAATCAGTAATGAACCTGCTTGTATCCCAAAACAATATTCTGGGAGCAGTTTCTTTAGCAGGCTGAATTCTTCCTCTGTTTTACTCCCATTTTCAATACATGTAATTAGTCCTTCATGTAAGTTGCCAAATGTAGCAAAAACAAAAAGTAAAAAATATTGTAATGGACACACTTATACTAAAAAGCTATTCCTTGTTTACCTGAAATTCAAACCCAGCTGGGCATCCTGTACCTCTCTGGGAGCGCCCCTGCACTCGCCCTCCCTCCCCCTCCACTGATTCTCCACCCACCATGCCTTCTTTTTATAGTGGGCAAAACATAGCAAATTCAGAACACAGGCATCTCAATAAATTATTCCACCACCATCAGAAATCTGATTCCACTACTATAGCGCCTGTGAAGCTGTCCCTGCTGTCTGGTTCACGTGGTGAGAAGGGAGGCACGTTATGTTTCTTTCTAGTCCACAACACATGGAATATAACAAGACTGACAAGCCTCTCAGAGCCCTTGGAGCCACAGCATTATCAGCCACAGTGGCCCAGGGGTTCCTGCCTGGTGGTAGCTTTCCAGGCAGAGCAAGCATTTCAGGGACCGGAGTTCCTCCCAGCTAAGTCCCGAAGCACAAACAGACCAGAGGGAGCCCAGCCTGGGGCCTGCTCCTGCTCCTCGGCACCCCAGGCGTCGCTGGCTTCCTCGGGTGTGTCTTCTTTCGCTGCGCTCCTCCACGCCTGATCTGACAGCTCCTGAGGGGCCGTGTGTCCCTCATATTTGCAGCCAGCACACAGGAGGCGCCGCAGCTACTGTTGTGGAGCAGCAATCCACTGTAAAACCTAGTGGCTTAAAGCAAAACAACCTGGGTTTGCTCAGGACTCTGCAGTTTGGGCAGACCCTGCTTGGCGAGCATGAGTGTCCTGGAGGACCCACTTCCCAGGGGTTTGTGCACACAAGAGGCTGGCTGATGGCCAGGAGCACAGCCCAGGCTGTCTGTCAGGCCTCAACCCCCTTCCTAGGACCCTGCACAGGAATGTGGGGGTTCCCAGACTCAGAGCACCAGGAGAGGCAGGTGGAAACTGTGCCTTTTACCAACCAGCAGCAAATCACGATGGCAGCATTATCCCCGCCGTCGCTGGGACCCCACCCGGGGTCAAGAGGGAGGGAATATAGACCCGAATTTATGTTGTGAGGACAGCAGGTAGATGGGAGGTCCTGTTGCAGAAATTCTGGAAGAAAAGCCTGCCACAGGAAATGTGTTCAATGACATTGATGGATGAACGTGTCCTGTCTTCTTGTAGCTTGAAGAGCTGAGCTTAGGCTCGCTGTTCCTCTCCATTGCTGCCTCTCTCTTACTTTAATACCAGGACCTCGGGGCTCCTTGATCATGCAACGCCTTCGTCCTCCCCTGACCTCGGCCAACCAGGACCCCTGCTTCATTGGTACCTGAAGCCCGTGTGGGCCAACCCCACTCGGCACTTCTCCAGGCTGTCCGGAGCCCCACTCCAACATGGACCCGATCCGTGTGGGGCTCTCTCGGCTGCACAGCCTCATTCCTTCTGTACCCACCTCCACAGAGAGCCCTTCTCTGACCATCTAGTCCAAATGAGTCCCCACTCCCCTCAGTCACTGTCTCACAACCATATTTTATTTTCCATAGCACTGATCACTACTTAAAATTAGCATTGTAATGTATTTCTTTACTAGTCATTGTTGATAGCACCCCCCTCCCCTGTCCCCACATAAGCCGCATGGAGCAGGAGCCCGCTGCCCTGCAGACTGTGAGTTGGCAAGTCTTTTCTGTAAAGGACCAGATATTTTGGTTTGTGGCAAGCTCTCAACTCTTCCTCTGTATGCAAAGTGACCGCAGAGGGCGCCTAAGCAAATGAGCTGTCTGTGCTCTGGAGGGTACCAGCACCTGAAACCACAGCAGTCAGTTCCAGGCCCGGACATTTTCTGGGCCACCACAGCAGGATGCAGTGTCAGTAGGGCTGCTCGCTCCTGGCTCACCATGACGTTGAGGTTCAGCCCCCTCATAGTCAGCGAGCTGCTCCACCTTGCAGGCCTGGGCCCCTCACTCCGAAGTCAAAGCCAGCTCCATCTTCTCAGCTCCCTCTTCCAGATCGGCAAACACCTTCAGAGCTGAAGTAAATTTCCGTCTTCCCCTAGATCTTGTCTAGCCCTCGGATGTTTTCCAGAAGATTTTTTTTTTTTTTTTTGAGGAAAATTAGCCCTGAGCTAACATCTGCTGTCAATCCTCCTCTTTTTGCTGAGGAAGCCTGGCCCTGAACTAACATCCGTGCCCATCTTCCTCTACTTTATATGTGGGACGCCTACCACAGCATGGCTTGATAAGTGATGTGCAGGTCTGCACCTGAGATCCAAACCAGCAAACCCTAGGCTGCCGAAGTGGAACCTGTGAACTTAACCACTACGCCACTGGGCCAGCCCCTAGAAGATTTTTAATATGCTGCCTCTTCAGGTGTTTTCAGGGAGGACTGGTCAGAATTACCCTGTCCACCATTACCAGAAGTAGAAACCCTCTCATCTTGTCTGTATTTTTAGCATATGTTCTAGATTTCCTCAAACACACCCTGTAGATTACATACTTGAGTCCATTCTGTTATTCAGTTGGTCCTTTGAATTTTGTAATTTATTTCTTTTAAATTAATTCTGTATTTACTAATTAAATTCCATACAAGTCTTTCTTGTACTGGTGTTCCTATTGGTAGTCTATTCTTGTTTTGTGGATACAATATTGTTCTGAATATCTCCGAAGGTTCTATTAGTCCAACATTTTTTAAAGTTCTTGCCTATTTGTGAATTAGCACCATGACACCTGAGCTGATTATTCTAGTTCTGCCCATGGTGCTTCTGTCCTTACATGTTGGAAGAGCCTCGGAGGTCCCTTGAGGTCCATCCGATTTTACAGACGAAGATCGAGGGTCCTGAGCATTCGTGGCTGACATGGGATTCCCTACAGTTGTGTGGCTGTGTCACACCTGCCATCTTCGTCTTTCCTCATTCCAGTCTCAAAGGGTAGTCTCACCTTCAGTTTTGAGGGGAACTTTCTGTTGGTTCTGCAGATCAACTAAAGGCAAAGAGGAAACTACAAATAGATGAAAAAGACCCAAAGATAAAATTAGAGTTCTGCATATTGATGAGGTAATTGTTTCTGGATCAAGAATGAGTCAGTGTTTATCTTTCAATTCTATTTTCTTTCTCTTTGGGTTAACTTCCCTCTTTAGGTGGGATTCTAGAAAAAAACAGTCACAGCCAGCAGGTGTAAATATGAAGAAAGAAGAGACTCTTACTTTACATCACAATTTACACAACCTGTTGTAGCTGCACAGTTCTCTTGGGACACACTTGTGTCCTGGGTTGAGGGGCGTGTACCACCTGGATCATTTGGCCAAGGAAAGATAGAAGGTTGTCCCAAAGGAGCTAACTCCAAGGCCTTTAGAATAGCAGTGCTGCTTGTCTATGGCTGCAACAACCCTCTAAGCACATACCATGTATTTTCTTCAAGGAGTTCCCACTGACAACAAAAATATAAACGCATCCGCTCAGTGCGAATATACTGAAATGGTACCGTTTACTATTTTGCTATAATTAAATGAAATGGCACTGCAGGAAGGGAGACTTAGAGTGGCTGTCACAAAAATCCGAAGGAGCAATATTTTCAGCAGCTGGTGAGTCACTATTCTCCAGGAATAATCACGGCCTGAGGTGCTCGGCTGTTTCACGTAGCAGTGTTTTCAGTGGTGTTCAATGCAGGCTCTTATAAACAGGAGGGACCTTGATGATTCTTTGAGGATTTCTACCTCTGAGGGTGGTGTTTCCTGACACAATGCTCAGGGGGTCCTCAAGTTAAAAATAAGTCCTAGTCCCAAAGCTAATCCAAGTATGATATTCATAATAATGTCACCAATGGTATTTTGATTCCCAGTTGACTCACCAAATAAGACTGAAGGCAAACCCTGTGTGTTTTTAAAGTATCTTTGTAAGCATAGATCACACTAAGTATCTAACATATAGCGATGATGAATTATGACTGTTGAATTCAATAAAAAGAGTGACATTTTTGGGTGAATAATAATAGTATCTTTTTTGGGTAAACAAGAGCTAGTATTTACTGAGTGACTACACGAACTCTGAACAGCCCTGTGAAGCAGATGTCATGATCCCCATCTTACAGATGAGTCAACTGAGGTTCAGAAAGGGTAAGCAACTCAATCAAGTCTATAGTGGGGGTAAGTAGCCAAGGCAGGGCTGTGTGGCTGCCAGGACAGGCCCTCCTGGTCATGCCTGCTCAACTGTGTGTGATATTCTGCAGCCATTCCCACACCAGTGTCAGGGTCCCACCGGTGGACGGGTCCATGCAGCTCAGGGAAGAGGAGGACGGGCCATGGGAGAGAAGTTCCTCTGCCTCCCTTTATCCAGAGCGGGGCTTGGGCCCAGGGGTTCTGACCCAAACTGTTCTTTTATGTATATCTTTCACATGATGCATCATAGCTGCTGTGCCAAGCTCCCTTTCCACACTGACCACACTGTCCCCACCCCAAAGTGCTCTATTTCCCTTCTCAATAACCGTCTCCTTCCCGCAACACCTGTTCTCTTGACAGGTTTGAATGAACTTTCCTTGAAGTGTCGCCATGTGTTAACAGGGTACCCGAACCTTGATAACGGTAGGCAGTGCACCCAGGTGAGGTGGAAGAGGGGTGGAGCATGGAGGGTGGGGAAGGGAGCATTACTTTGAGGTATTCTGTGCATGTTTCTCTCTGAACGTTCCGCATTTGTCCACAATGGTGGCCAGAGTTGAGGCAGTGCAGGGCACCACTCCTTAGGCAGCTCACAAGCCAGGGGCTGCCTGCCAATTCTCATAGAAGAACCAGGAGTCCTGCCTTGTCCACGAGCCGGACAACTGAGCCGCCTTGGAGGAGACACTGATTCCTTTCAAAGTCTAGTGAGATGTTTTTGTAAATAGAGGCCCTAGAGTCTCTAAATCAAGCTGTATATTGTTGTTGTGGCAAGCACGCCAATTAGAGATAAATGTTTCCACTCCCCACTCGGGAATCGCTGGGCCCATCTGAGAGCATGGCCAGGTTCTTGGCCCCACTCCATGGTGGCTCTTTATGTTCATCTGTGCCTGTCTCTTCAGAGGCTGTTCATCTTTCGCAGGTTTATCGTGCTCTAATGGAACAGCTTCCTTCTATACCATGAAAACTTGTACTTTTTAGGCATAGTGTCAGAATTCAAGGTATTCAGAGCTAGACTATTCAGAACAACAAAACAAAACTGCATGTTCACATAGGATACTTGTGTATATGATTATTCACAATTAACATTCTATGTGGTTTGATACATGGGAATATTAAACCCACCACTCATCAGATTTCTGCTGAGTACCACATGCACATGGCATCAGTGACCCACAGCAGAACCTTTGTGACTGCATTTGCTGCTGCTGAGGCCACGGTGTCAGAGCCTAGACTCCAGCCCCAGGGTGATGACTCAGAAACCTTCCGCCAACCGTGCCGGCCCCACCTCAGTCTTGTCCACATTTCACCAAGGCCACATATCCTACAGGCAATTGGAGTGGGCATCCCTTGACTATTCTGATGATAAACAAATGTCAGGATTTCTAATACTAGAATTTTGGTAAAGAGAATCACAATATAGGTTTTAAAAAGAAGGAAGATATTTTAAAATCAAAACAAAGATTATATTGTAAGGTAATAAATATCAACTTCTGTCAACTTTAAGGATTTCAGAGTTTGAAGAGTTTTTCTCGTTATTACCAATTCCAACAGGAACTTCTAGTGAACATTACTGAACTCGCTAAAGGAGTACCTCAGGGCTTCACCCTGCGTATTTTTGGTTTCCCCTTCTAATCTCCCTAAGCAATCACATCAGTTTCGCTGGTTCCAAAACCATTCGTATGTTGAAGACTCCAACAATTTTACATTCAGTCCTGACGTTTCCTTTGAATTTCAATCGACTTGACCTCTGCCCTTGGATGTCTCATGCTTATCTTGCACCAAACCCTCCAAATGGAAATCTCGACCTCCCCATCCCACACAGTTTCCCAGTGTTCTCTATCTGAGGAAAACCACCATCAACATGGTTGCTCAGAAACGTGGGACTCCTGCTTCATTTCTGCCTCCTTTCCCCGCACTTGTAATGGCCAGCAGTCCCACTTTCCATCTTCATGATGTGTTTTGAAGCTGTCCACTACTCTGGCTCTGGGGCCATCTGCTAGGTCCAAGTCCCCCTGGGCAGCTGCAGTGGCTCGGCGCTGTGCCCTCACTCAAGTTCTTGGCAGCAGCGTGTTGACATTTGGGGCTGGGTGATTCTTTGTCTTGGGGGTGGGGCATGCGGAGGGCTGTCCTGTGCATTGTAGGGGTGTTGACCAGCATTCCTGGCCCCCACCCACTCGATGCCTGCATCTCCCCTGACAATAGGGATAACCAAAACATCTCCAGACATTGCCAAATATCCCCTGGGTCAAAATTATCACAGTTTGAGACCACCACTCTATTCCAATCCATTTCCTGTCCTGAGGAAATATGAAGCAATGATGTTCTAAACCCTAATCAGATAATTTCACTCTCTTGGTTAAAAACACTCAATGATTCCCTATTGGACACAGAACAAACTCCAAACACTTTACCATGAGACACTTAAGGCTGTTGTGACCAGACACCTGCCCACAGCCCCAAACTCTCACTTATACCTTCAGCTAGTGCTGTGAGCTGAATGTTCGTGTTCCCCAAATTCATATGTGAAATCCCAACCCACAAGGTGATGGTGTTAGGAGATGGGCCTTTGGAAGATGATGAGGTCATGAGGGTGGAGGCCCCATGAATGGGATTGTGCCATTATGAAAGAGACCAGGAGAGCTCCCTTGCCCCTTCCACCATGTGACGACACAGCGAGAAGATGGCCATCTATGAAAGAGAAAGTGGGTTCACAGACACCTCACCAGACACTGAATCTGCTGGTGCCTTGATCTGCAACGTCCAGCCCCAGAGCTGTGAGGAATGAGTGTCTGTTGTTTAAGGCCCAGTCTGTGGTGTCTGTTAGGGCTGCCAGGCTGACTAAGACAGCTAGTGTAGCCGTCTCTCACTCTTGGGACCCTGCCAAGCTCTTTCTCACATAGGGCCTTTGACCATGCTGCACCCTCTGCCTGGAATGCTTCAAGTCTTGGCATAAATGTCACCACCTCAAAGGCCATCCCAACCTGTGCCCTGTTATTCTCCATCTCAGCCTCTGCTTATTTCCTCCAGGGGGTGGCAAGCTCGGGGTCCCTGGTTTTAGCTCGGTGAAAAATGACAGGAAAGCGTATTTCAGAAGAGATGATAGTATGCACAGAAGCCCCAGGACAGGAGAAAGCCTAGCAGGTGGAGGGGTAGAAAAGGCCTGTGGTAGGCTGGGAATTGGTGAGGATGGAGAGGGAGGGAGGGCCCAGGCCGTGCAGGAAGATTTCAGACTTTGCTGTGTGTGGAGAATCAGAATGCATCACCAGAACCAACTTCGCCTATCTGGGATTTCCCGGGCTGGACCAAGTGGCCGATGGCCAGATGTTCTCTTGCTCCAGTGCGGAACACGAAACCCCTGTCCCTTGAACTAAAATCGAAATATGACAAGTAAGTGGGGGGGGGGGGGGCGGGGAGAGGAAATGTTCCTGGGATTTTGAATGTTATTTGGACATGGACAATGAATGAAGCTCCCCATTTCACTCTGTTGTCACTGAATGAGTGTCGAGTGTTCACTTTCAACCCGTTTGGGGTGTGGATTAAGAGAGGCCACAGTCTAAGATCTAAGGCAAGATTCACACTGTGGTTTCAAGGAAGGGCCTTTGGGTCTGTGCCAACCTAAATGACAAAAATTCATGGGCGTTTTTCTAGAGAGCAAGTGCATCTCTTCTTCCCTCAGATTTTGAAAGAGGTCTGAGACCTCAGGGATATGCTGAGACGTGCTAAGACAGGCACAACCCAGAGCGTGAACACACTTTACCTCACGTCTAAGTGTTACTCAGTAGGTAGGAGGATGCTGCTCATTTATGTGCAAGTGTGTTCGTCAGCCTCACATTCACAGAACACAACGCAGAGGACTGAGGGACTGCAGGCGAGTCCACACGCCCTCCAAAGCAGCAGCACCGAGGGCGCAGTAATTAGAGACCAGGCCTCTGGCGTCAACAGGCTCTGGAATGATTGCACAGTTCAGACCCCGTAGTTTCTGACGTTCTGTGTGTTGACTTGCCAGAAGGACTGAATCTGAGTATTTTATTTGAAAGTTAGAAAAGAAATTGGAGAATATGTAGTTGAAGATTATTCCAAATATCGGGCAATCGTATAGGAAGAGGGATGTTTTCAAGTCAAGAAATATAAGGGTTTATTGTTTTTTAAAAAAGAGTGATAGGAAATAACAGAGATTCTCTGCCACCCCTCAGTGCCCAGAATAGCTAGAATGCTTGATAGAAAACTAGTGGAACAAAGGGGAGACGGCTTGACTCTGTACTCTGGTAAAAACTACACAACAATAAAAACGCTGGGAATTATTTAGACTACGTACTCACTGTCAGATTTCCCAGTGATTTTATCAGTAAAAACATTCTTGAACCTGCCTGAATGTGAAAAAAAGGGTGGCTCTAGGCCAGTTAACATATCTTGCTGGAACTATGTGACTTCCAGGAAGGAATCTCGGCATAAGCAATGGTCTTACTTTAAGATCTTCCTCATGGGATGTTCCATTTTTATTTCTCTCTTTTCTTTTAGAAAAGTTTATGAAAACATTTACCACATACCAAATTTCTTATTTAAAAAGCTGGCTTCTCTTTGCAAAACTAAAAGTTGAAGTTTCCCATCTTCCAAGCCAATGTGAGCAGAGGATGTCCCCTTTGCCCAAAAAGAGCCAAAAGATGAGGTTTGGGGCAAAGGGGGATGAGTCAAAGTTGAGATATTATTTTTTGTCATAAATCCTTGTCTTTCCTTACCTCAGTTTCCTTAACTGTCAAGCGTCTTGCATGTTGCTATCAAGGAAAGCAGTTGTTGTGCTACGCTATCTGAATCAAAGCCCTTTCTCCTCCATGTCCGCAGGCTCCATCAGCTGGCCTAACACATCCTTTGGTCTTCCCTAGCTGGCCTCTGCTGCAGCGGGCACCTCTCCTGGGTCCCACCCAGCACATCTGCGTTAGATGCCTCTAGGTGTGTGTGCTCCTCCATCTGCAGGAGGCTTCTCTCTCCTGTCCTCTTGCCTCAGAGCCTTCCACCTTCCTCCTCATGACGATCAGCACTTGCTTTAAACTCAGATCACGACAACACCTTCAAATCTTTCCAGGTTCACTCTGCCGCAATTATTCCTTCCTTCAGTTATATCAGTAAATTCATTCGATACATTCAGGAAATAGATGAACGCTTTTTCATATGTGGGACACTATGGGTGATATAAAACATGTCAGAAATGTCTATGCCACTTAGAGATTAAAATCCGGTAAGGAAAACAAAATATTTTTAAAGATTTTACTTTTGCTTTTTCTCCCCAAACCCCCCTGGTACATAGTTGTATATTTTAGTTGTGGGTCCTTCTAGTTGTGGCATGTGGGACGCCGCCTCAACGTGGCCTGATGAGCCGTGCCATGTTGGCACCCAGGATCCGAAACCGGTGAAACACTAGGCCACCGCAGCGGCGCACGCGAACTTAACCACTCAGCCACGGGGCCGGCCCCAAGGAAAACAAGATATTTTTAGACAACTACAATTCAAAGAGACAGAGCAAGGGGCATACTAACATGTTTACAGCAACTTAGTGAGATGACTTTTACCCTATAAAACCCATGTCGGCTCAGTTCCTACATGTTAGGGAATTGAGGAGGAAATCAGGATCTAGGAGGGGGTGTTGACCCAGGGGATGGGATAGGGCTGCCCCACAGTCCAAAATGCAGTATTCAGACCTGACCTAGACAGAAACTCACTTCCTGGAAGAGGGCAACAAGAAGATGGGGCATGGCAGCAAAAGTAGACAGTGGGTGACACTCAAAACTGCAGGGAGGCGCCAGCACAGTTCCAGGAACAGGAGGAAAGAAGTGGGGGGCTAGGGAGGGAACAGACTGGTAAAGAGTGTCAAGGCTTTAGCCAAATAGGCCAGGTTTCTGGACAAGACTGATTTCAGCAGGAAGCTAAGAGAGAATCTGGCCTAAAGGTGAGCCAACACACATGGGGCAGAAGAAGGTGCAGCCCGAGAGTCCCTTCACCAGCCACCCAACGGTGCCAGACCTGGACCTGGACCTGGACCTGACGACTCTTTATACAGGTGCTGTCATGTGTGCTACTTGATTAGTTGACAAAGAATTGTGTACATCAGGCAAAGCAAATACAGACCATTCAAAACAGTATATGACAAAAATACTGAATGTGGGTGGTAGCTATACGGATGTCACTGATACTCTTCCTTCAATGTTTCGGTGTACTTGCAAATGTTCATATAAAGCGGTGGGGAGGGAATAAATCATGCTCTTCCGTCAAAGCCCCACTGCCAACCCACCCTCCACCCTCTCTCCTGCCAGGGGCAACCATTTTTTAAGCACAACTGACCCTTGCTCCCTAACAGTTTTCCCTCATTAGAATGGCTCAGGGACAAAGTCAACGGAATTGAGAAGGACTTTCTAGGCAGAGGTAAGAGCCAGTCAGGAATAGACTGGGGAGGCACTAGATACACCCAGCGCATGGCGGGCAGATGAGCTGGCCTAACGCTGACCTGTGCACTTCCTATATCCAACACACTGAGTTAGGCCACGAATAAATTCGTAAAGGATTGGGTCCCAGAACCCAAGAGCCTATGGTCTACTCAGAGTCAAAATACATGCAACCATGCAAAACTGTGCGTGAAAAATGCTAATGATGGTCTTCAGAGGCGGGAGGAATCCCATGTGTAGGAGTCTGCCAGAAGAGAGAAGATGTGAGTGATACTTTAAAGGATGGCTAAGATTTGGATAATCTGAAAGGACAAAGCAGTATTTTCTGAGAGTGTGTATGTGCGCACGTGCATGTAGTGGAAGGTAAGCTAGCGTAAGGTAGTATTTCCTGGTTTTTCCTCTCACTTTGTTAAGCATAGATAGAAGTACTGACTACCTGATTATCTTCTTAATTATCTCATTATCTCTGGGTATTGGCAAGGGTGAGGAGACACTGTATGTGGAGGGAATGAATGGAAAAACCTGCTTCTCCGTTCTCTTACTTCCTGCCCACCTCCAACTACCCTCTCTGCTTATGAGACATACTAGGGTGCTTGGTTACAGGTGGAGTTAACCTAACGGGATACTTCTTGGGAAATAGACTGGTTGGACCTTTTGTCTCAATAAAGTGATATGTGAACAAAATTTTAAGACCATAGTACATACCAACGTCTTTAAGAGTGTTTCTGCTACTAGGCTTTAAAAATCCTCCAGAACTCCTTTCACAATATATTTTAAAAAAGAAATGCTTATTGAAGCATTAAGTGCCATGAGAACTTCTAAGAAGTTCTTCGTTGCTTCTAAGAAGTAACGACTAGGGGCAATTAGCTTTCACAATCACACTTTCTTATATTCACCTGACTTTTCTAGAATAGCTTAGTTTTTTGGTTTTTTTTAAACTCCAATCTAATCTTATCTCACATTTCTCACCATGAAAAACAAATGTGAATCAGAAAAATCTGAGTGCCAACCTTGTCTTTGCCCTTTTCTAGCTTGTTGAGTGAACTTGGATGAGTCATTCAACCTTTGAGCCCTGTTTCTTTAACTGAAATAAAATTAAAAGGTGAGAATAATCCTGCCCTATGGGTTTCACAACGTTGATATGATGACCAAATAAAATATGTATGCATAAACACTAGCTCACCAGATGAAATGTAAAGAATTATCCGTTTCAGCAAGTTAGCGGGTACCAACTTTATGAGATTCATATTTTATGAGTGCCTTTCAGTGACATACCATCAAACCATACATACAAAGCAAGCACTTTGCCCAAAATATTAAAACCTCCAGGCCTAGATGATTTCCAGCAGCATTATACCAAACATTTAAAGAATTAACTCCAATTATACATAATCTCTTCCAGGAAACAGAAGAGGAGGGAACACTTTTCAATTCATTTAATTAAGCTAGTAGTAGCCCGATACCAAAACCAGGCAAAGACAGCACAAGAAAAGAAACTTACAGACCAACATCTTCATAAAGATAGATGCAAAAGTTCATAATAAAATATCAAATAGAATTCAGCATATATAAAAAAACTTATACCATAACCAAGTTTATTCTAGGGATGTAAGTCTGGCTCAACATTCAACTATCAATCAATGTAATCTACCACATTAATAGGTTAAAGAATAAAAGCCACAAGAGGATATCAATTGATGGAGAAAAAGCATTCGACAAAATTAACACCCAGTATACCTACCGGTAAAAGACAATGCTTTCTCCTTAAGAGAAAGCCTACACCTAGAAGAAAGAAAGAAAGGAAGAAAGGTAGAAAAGGAGGAAGAAAGAAAGGAAGGAAGGAAGGAAAACTGTCCCTATTTGCAGATGACATGATTGTCTACATAGAAAATGCCAAGGAATCTACCAGAAAACCCCTAGACTGAGTTCAGCAGGATCACAGGATCCACAATAAACATACAAAATTAATTGTATGTGTATATAGTACCAGCAATGAATAGACACCAAAATTTAAAACTACAACATAATTTACAATCACTCAAAAAAATGTACTACTTAAGTACAAATCTAACAAAACATGTATAGGATTTGTATGCTGAAAACTACAAAATGCCAATGACAGAAATCAAAGAAGATTTAAATAAATAGAGAAATGTAGGGTGTTCATGGATTGGAAAACTCAACATAGTAAAGATGCCAAGTCTCCCCACACTGATCTAATACTGATATACAGATTTAATGCAATTCTTGCCAAAATACCAGCAAGATATTTTCAGATACAGAAAATTTTAGAATGTACAGAAATACAAAGGAACTAGAATGGCTAAACTAATTTTGAAAAAGAAAGAGTGATGGAATCAGTCTACCCTATTTCAACATGGATCATAGACTTAAATGTAAAATACAAAACTTTTAGAAAAACAAAACAGAAAATCTTCAGTATCTAGGGCTAAGCAAAGATTTCTTAGAGTTCACAGCATCAACATGACACATAAAAGGATAACTTGGATTTCATCAAAAATAAAATCTTTTGGGGGCTGGCCTGGTGGCATGATGGTGAAGTTCATGCCCTCTACTTCAGTGGCCCAGGGGTTTGCAGGTTCAGATCCCAGGTGGAGACAGAGCACTGCTCATCAAGCCATGCTGTGGTGGCATCCCACACAAAACAGAGGAAGACTGGCACAGATGTTAACTCAGGGCCAATCTTTCACACAAAAAGAAAAATGAAAAAAATAAATAAATAAAATAAACAAAACCTTTTGAATGGTTTTGCAGAAAACCATTTTGGGAAGATAAAAGACAAACTACAGACTGGGAGAAAATGTTCACAAACCACATAGCTAACAAAGGACTGGTATCTCAACTATAAAAAGAACTTTCAAAACAACCGAACAGTAAAAAACAAACAATTCAATTAGAAAATGGGCAAAAGATAAGAAACGACATTTCACCAAAGAGGATACACAGATGGCAAATAAGCAGATCAAAAGATGTTCAACATAATGACATTCAACATAATGAACCATGAGGGAAATGCAAATCAAGACCACAATGAGACATCCCTATACACCTATCAGAACAGCTGAGATAAAAAATAGTGGCGACGCCCTGTGCTGGCAAGGATGGGGAAGCCTGCTCACTTATACATGCTGCGGGGATGTGAAATGGAACGGTCACTCTGGAAAGCACTTTGGCAGTTTCTTAACAAACTCAACATGCAACTACCATACAACCCAATAACTGCCCTTTTGGGCATTTATCCCACAGAAATGAAGACTTACGTTCACACAAAAAGCTGTACACAAATATTCCCAGCAGCTTTATGGTCGCAGCCCAAACTAGCAACAACCCAGATGTCTTCTACCAGGGAGTCCGTCCACATCACGAAACAGTGCTCTGCAATAAAAACTATTGAAGAGAAGTCACAGGTCCCCTCTCCCCAAAACTATTGATCAAGAACTATTGATACACACAACACAACCTGAATGACTCTCTAGAGAATTATGCTGAATGAAAGAAGCCAATGTGAAAGGTCTCACACTGTGTGAGCCCATTTACAGAACACTCCTGAAGCGACACAGTTACAGAGAGGGGAGCAGATTATGGTTGCCGGGGTGATGGGGGAGGTGGGCGTGGCTCTCAAAGGGCAGCAGAAGGGACACTTGTGGTGATGGAGTCTGTATCTTACTGTACCAACGTCAGCATCCTGCCTGTGATATTCACTATAGTTGTGCACAAGGCTACCACTAGGGGAAACCGGGGAGAGGGGACCTGTGACTTCTTTGTATTATTTTTCACTAATGCAGATGAAGCTATAATTACCTCAAAATCAAAAGTTTAACTAAAAAGCAATGAGGCCATGTGCCTTCAGTGTTTGGAGCCATCTTTTGCATGCTGCGCTACTGCGCACAGCACGTCCAGTGGAAAACTGCCTGTGGAAACAGCGTCCTGACGGCCACTGCGCTCGTGATGTCTTCTTGCCCTATTCAAGTCCACCATCACACTGTCAGCAGTTTAACTATGTTTAACTATGTCACGTTTTAAGCCACTTTTGTTTGATTTATTAATTTTTAAAAATCGTATAATTCACTTCATGATTTGGGGAGCTTTTTACATTTAAAGAAGAAACCACTATTCATCAATCAATCAAGAAAATGAGACTTCTTAACCTCCTCTTCCAGAGCCACAGAATATTTTCTTCCTCCTTCTGACAGGTTAAGGGCTTTCTTCCCTCATCCCTAATATCACAGTGTGCACACCACCAACTGTGGCAGGGGTATGAGTTCCTCTGAGTTCAAATGTGTGGGTCACTGGCTGACCATCTGCTGCCCAGAGAACCCCAGCCCCTCTGTCCTTTGCGCTGCCAGATAGAACTGAGTCATATTTTTTCCGTGCCTGAAAGAAGCAGAACAAAATGTTTTCTTGTTTGTTGGCAAGAATTGGCAAAATAAATTGTGTTGGTGATGAAAAGCTGGCTCTTGCTTCCTTTTCACCCTGAAGTAGGTTTACTTCTGGGGCTCAGTAGATAAAAGCATTTCAGGGGCCGGCTCCGTGGCCGAGTGGTTAAGTTCACGTGCGCGGCCCAGGGTTCGGATCCTGGGCGCGGACATGGCACTGCTCGTCAGGCCACGTTGAGGCGGCATCCCACAACTAGAAGGACCTGCAACTAAGATATACAACTGTGTACAGGCGGGGTTTGGGGAGATAAAG